>NC_134353.1:840394061-840694061 GCF_048569485.1 Anomaloglossus baeobatrachus | reverse complement strand
CAATCATGTACATCAGCTTTAATGGGATGTCCGAAATGTAATTATTGCACTAAAATGGGAAACAGCAGAAGTCAGCAGTAGCTACTGTGTTCCACCCTGTACATCGCTTATATCTGACCTCAACCAGTGTATATTTCAGTTAATTGGTTTGGAGGCATCGGGGCTTGGACCGTCGATGAGCTCATATCGATGGCCTATGCTGGGGATAGGTCACCAATCGGTAAGCCCTTGACAATCCTTTTAATTCCTGAATCCATGCACAAGTATTTGTCAGAACATTACTTTTTTATTTTTGATTTATTAGTATAGAAAAGCAAAATCATTACAATATTAACCTCAAAGAGAAGCAGGGGGATTTCTGCCTAAAGAGGATGAGTGGTTTGGAGCTATACATTTTTACTTGAAGACATAACTAAATCAATAAGCTAAAATGTAAATTCCTGTGAGAAATAAATGTAAGGTTGATGCCAAGAAAGGTTCAAAGTGAAAACTTTTGCACCAAGACAATATCTTATTTCTTGACTTAAAGTATTTGCCCAATTTCTGGGTGTATCAATATCACATGTATAGATTCCTGGAAGCTAAGAGAAGTCAAGTCAGGACACTTTTTGGAATTGTGCTGTGTATTGTATTAATGTATTATATTCAGTAGTACCATGGTGCTACACGTAGAATAATGCTGGCGTATCACTGAATTAATGCCTGCTGTGTGCCATCCAATTGCTATCCATACCCCTTTGCCTAAATCAGATTGTGATTTCTGTCCCTGCTCATTCAAGCGTTTTGAAAGATTTCTCTTGGATGCATCACAATGATGATTTCCCGTCCAGATATAGTAGGATATAATTTATTTTAGTTCTTATTTGTAAAGTATTCTGATACATAAATTCACTATATAAATGTCTACTTTTAAGCCCTAACCACTTTTGTAATTTGATTTAAACATGGGATCAGGAGGTCCCAATTTTTAGTTGATTGCAAATCCATTTTAAAATCAGCTCATTGCTTATCCTGAGTAGGAGCGTATTTAATTCCATTTGGTGCTGAAGGAGTTAATGTTTCTTTTCTAACCTTCTGAGATTAACTTGACACGCCCACCCCAGGGACGGGGGGTATCAGAACCGGGCCGGACTAGTCCGGGGACGTCAGCCGTGGCGGGGTCCGGTTCCGTGACCCTGGCGGTGTCTTTTGGAGTAAATAAAAGGGGTTTTAAATAAAAGAAAATAAAATAAAAAGAGTTTTTGCCGACTGCGCCACATGTGGTGTGCGGCAAGGTTATTTGGGGCCGCCGCTGCAGGTTTCTGCTGGGGATGATGGAGTGATGCAGCCTGGATCGTTAGAGCCCTCCGCAAGCAGGGATAGGCCCCAACAGTGGATGATGGGGGTTGTAGTGGGAAAACAGTCTATGTGAGTGCACACCGTCAAGGAAACAGTCCACACCAGTATTGTAGTTTAATTTGCCTTGTTTACTTTGCTGTGGTGGTACCTGAACCCGTGGGTGCAGGTCCCAGGTGTATCCGCTCCCCTTGTTCTCCGTGCCAGCTGTGACCTGGGATCACTGTCCTCCGTGCCCACTTGTTGTTGATGGGCTTCCGTGGCCTAGAGCTACTTGGGAACCCCTCTGTTTCTCTTGATCCTATTGCAGGCAGCCTGGACTATTTTAAGGGGTTCAGTCACCGGTCCCCTCTTTGCTGCTGATGCTTCAGACTCTTTTGGTGGTGAAGAACCTTGGCGATTCCTTCACCTGGCAGAATTGACAATGTCCGTAAAGGTTCTCACTGTCCTAGGGATCTGCACCCTGCCTTGTGCTGAGGCCTGTGAGCTCGGTTCCGTCCTTCCACGGACACGCTGCGGTTCCTGGAGTGTCGTACTTCCACAGGGGGCCCCAGGTCCTGGAGTTCCTGGTTCCTCACCTCACAGTCCTCTCTCCTTTTCACAGCACTCCATTCTCACTGCAGGTCTTTTTCTGTCTTTCACTTTCTACTACTTTCAACTACTACTCCTCTCCTCCTCTCTTCAGAGTTTCTAACAGACTCTCCTGACGGAGACTGCATCCTTCTTCACCTCATTCTGTTTGACTGACTTTCTCCCAGGTTGGTGTTGGGGTTGTGTGTGTGGCCTGAAGGTGCTGGTGTGTTTGCTCTGGCACGGATATTCCGGGGTTTGGATTTCCATGGGTTACATTTGTAGCACCTGGTACCTCAGGGGTGCTACAGACTTGTAGCTTTTAATCTCAGCTGCAGCCACGCCCTTCCGCTATATAAACTCACTCCTCCCTCTCTTCTATGCTGACTATAGTTTATACTATATTGTCCACTTTGAAGCAGCCTGGCTCTGGAGAAGCTGAGGTGTTTTTTCTGTTGCAGCTGAGAAGTTTTCTGCAGGAGTAGCTAGGGAGTGCTTTTTGTTTTGTCTTTCTCCTGTTTATCTTACCTTCCTCATGCTGGTTTATTGTAGGGGCAAGTGTAGCTGGCCTTAAAGCTAGCCAGGGTGAGTTCAGGGCCAGCGACAGCCTAGGCATGTGATGGCGCATGAGGAACTATCCTGTCTAGGGACATTAGGAAGTGCAGGGAGCAGCCTTAGGTGAGTATTAAGAGATGATCCCACTTCCTTCTCCATAGAACCAGGGCCTTTCATTGTATTGTTTCCTTGGTGTTCCCTATATTTTGCGTCGCTCATTGGGAGTTCTCTTGTTCCCGTCATGACATCTCCCTTTTTGAAACAGGATGACATCAGGGATTGGCACTGTGGTCACTTATCGCAGCATCTGTCATTGCAGTCCACTGATGACATCCTTAGTGAGTTGTGTTGAAACATATAGGGATTAGCTGTTTAAGGAGCATAGTAGGGAATTTTAAATTAAGCCCTAAACACTTTTGGAATTTACTTTACAATAGTTATCCATAGGGCATCATACAGTATATATTGGTGAACACCGTTAAGTCTATTCTTAAGGTGGGTTCTATAAGAAAAATATGTTTTTAGATTAAAGGGTGCTTTTGTGGCGCCCTGGACAAGCCAGGACGTCACAGGTACTGCAACAACACACCCTACACCCCGGTTAGGAACATCTAGGTCAGACACAAACCCTTGTTGCCTTCCTCCAGGGGCTGATGTCCACACCAGGTGGGGCGGAGCCAGGCGGTTGGCTCCACCCACCGAGGAGTTCATAGTCCTGGAGGCGGGAAAGAAGGTCAGATAGTGAAGAGGAGTGTAGAGAGGAGAGTCAGGGAAGTGGTAGTAGAGGAACTGACTGGCCGTGTCCGGGTACGTGGCCCGGGCACAGAAACAGCAAGGTTGGCAGATGGTGGTGACCGTCTGCAGGAGAGGCCGATTGACGCACAACCGTAAGGACCGGGGATGGGCGGTGGCCCGCCGGTACCGGATCGGGGAGCGAAGAGAAGCCAGCACCATCCGGCAGGGCCTACGGACCCCGACCAGGCTAGGAGTCGCCGTAAAACCGGTCAAATCCGTCAGCGATGGGAACCTCCGGGGTTTCCCAGCACTAAAGACCCGACTGAAGGCAACCGTCCAAACCGTGAGGGAAAGAAAAGCTACCGCCAGAGCTAGAGCTCCCAGGGCCAGAGCCTGCGGGCAAACAGGGGCTCCCTTAGCCAACCTACCGCTGGGGAGCGGGTTACCGGTGGGAAGCCATCGGGGCCGAAAACACAACAAAGGTGCAGGGAGAGACAGTTACCGCCAACCTACCGGGAGTGACCGTCGCAGCCGTTTGTTTTACCAGAGACTCCGTGTGCGTTACTGGCTGAGTAAGTACCACCGTGCCGTCTGGCACTGCGCTGCCCTGCGACCCTGCACCTTGCAACCCACCTTCAGCCAACAACTCCGGGCCCCGGGACTACCAAAATCCCCCTACCCACGGAGGGGAGGAAAACATCCCAGCTGCTCCCTGTCACCGCTCCTGGGATCCCCGTACAGAGCAGCGGTGGTGCCCCAACCTCACCACACCCGTGGATGGCGTTACAAACCGACATCCCAAACACCAACAGACCACCCCTTTCACTCACGGGTGAGGAGCGCCGCTCAAGTCCCCGGATCCGGCCCACCGCTCGAGCCACCGAGCAGCAGCAGCAGAAGCAGCGCCGGACCCGAGTGTGGTGAGCGCAGCGCCCTCCCCGCCCGCGACAACTTGGCGTCACGAACAGGATCCTACCGTTCTACCGCCTGGTGGAAGTGCGCCTTGTGTCCCGCCGGAGGTGTCCGGCCGAAAATTTTCGGAAGCCGCCATATTGGGCGCGAAGGGTCCCTGCTCGAGCGTCTTCTCGAGCAGTGGAGGCGCGAAAGCCGAAGCTCCACCCCTGAAGAGGAGGTGCCAGAGAAACACCAAGGGGGCACGAATGGCGTCTGGCCGCATGTAGACCGCAGCTATAAAAGCAGGGACGCCAGGACCCTGCGGCCATCTTTTGGTTCCTGGAGGAGGCCGCCGCAGCGATGCATCGTCCAATGAGCAACACCGTAACCCCCGCGCCTGGCACCGCGGCGTGGGTGGAGGTCCGGACCGCTCAGCTGCATAGCCGACTGCAGAGCTGAGTGCAGCTTCTCTTGGAGGAGCGGGAGGCCGACATGGCAGACGTGGTGGCGGCCATCCAGAGACGCAAGGTGGAGGAAGAATTGGAAGAGCGGGTAAGCAACCCACGCCCCTGTAACCCTATAGGGTCGGCCATCGTGGCTGAGGAGCCCGGTCTGCGCCCGCTCACCCTGCTGCCTCCCCCGCTACCTGTGTTGGCTGCTGCTGCCCCGCCACTAGGCCCGCTACCACCGCAACCGGTAGCGGTACCCTGCCGATCTACCCAGGCGGACCGACCTGCAGCCGAGGCCCGTGACCGTCTGGCACCGCTCCCTTGGAAGATACCAAGATCCAAGCCCGTAAGCAGAGATGCCCCATAGGCACACACAGTGACCGTGCCTACGCCCGAACCGACTCCGGCAGCTTGCCCGGTGCAGAAGGAGACGGAGGCCAAGCGGGAGACGCGCCCTGTACCCATCCCCCATGCCTCGGCTGAGGCTGCGCCGGGTTGTTGCTGTGCGGCAGCATCCCAGGCCATGACACCGTGGGACCTCCCACCCCGAACGCCAGTCCTGGGCAACATAAAGGAGGTCTCGCGGGGCCCGACCCATGCGCAGGGGCCCGCAATAGCCCCTTACTGGGACAGGGAGCCGACACCGCTGGGCCAAGAGATTGCGGAGAGAGAGGAAGAAGGCGGAGCTTGTAGCCCGCGCAATAAGAGAAAAGGAGAACCTCCGCAGGGCCACCGTCCGTGTGCGGGGCCCGAGGTACGAGGGGCAAGTGAGGAGGTTCGACGTCCGTAGAGGACACGGCTTCATTTTTTAACCGGGCCTGGAGGCCAAAGTTTTTATAGCCCGGAGGGACGTAAATGACCACCTGCCGGAGGATCACCCAAGCCGCAACTTGCTCCCCAGTGACCTTGTAACCTATACTCGGCACTGCCGGGAGAGGGGCTGGTTTGCCCTGGGCGCTAGGCTGAGAGGAGGCCAGGAGCCTCAAGCACCAGCCCAGCCCCCTCCTGCCAGGTGGAGTGGATCTAGAGTGATGGCAGCGGTTCCCACCGCAAATTGTCCCCGTTGGGACCACCAGCACCGTTGTGATGTTCTTGTATGTTGTTGAATGTAACCGAATGATAAGATTGAATCAACCGAAGAAGTTTATCAGATTAACACCGTGATTGAATCGGCCGTTGCCGGCAACTAGTCCCCGTTGGGACCTTCTACACTGTGCGTAAGGAACTGCTTACGGACAAGCCCGAGAACTCGCAGGGCAACCACAAACTTGTGGCGTGTAAATAAAAATATTGGCTTGTTACTGTGACCGCCTCCGGAGAGGCTGATTTGGGAGGATGGGCCCGGAGGAAATGGATGGCCAAGGCCCGCCACTGCCGTAACCGGTGGCAATCCTCCGGGGGTCAGGGGTCCCCCATGGACGTGGGTCCCCTGAAAGAGACCGTACCTGCTCGGGCAATTTGGTTCTGGACTGGGGCAAGGGGTGCTGCCCACTTCTTAGGGGCAGCATCAGGGCCAGGTTGTTTGGGCGGGGGGAGAGCGGAAGCCGTACCGTTACAAAATGTTTGCGAGTTTTACATGTTTTACCGTTTTATTACCTTTTTTCCAGTTGTGAAAATAAAACCGGTGATGGACGATCAGCCCGCGGACAGTCTGCATTTAACCAAGGGGAAATGTGGCGCCCTGGACAAGCCAGGACGTCACAGGTACTGCAACAACACACCTTACACCCCAGTAAGGAACATCTAGGTCAGACACAAACCCTTGTTGCCTTCCTCCAGGGGCTGATGTCCACACCAGGTGGGGCGGAGCCAAGCAGTTGGCTCCACCCACCGAGGAGTTCACAGTCCTGGAGGCGGGAAAGAAGGTCAGATAGTGAAGAGGAGTGTAGAGAGGAGAGTCAGGGAAGTGGTAGTAGAGGAACTGACTGGCCGTGTCCGGGTACGTGGCCCGGGCACAGAAACAGCAAGGTTGGCAGACGGTGGTGACCGTCTGCAGGAGAGGCCGATTGACGCACAACCGTAAGGACCGGGGACGGGCGGTGGCCCGCCGGTACCGGATCGGGGAGCGAAGAGAAGCCAGCACCATCCGGCAGGGCCTACGGACCCCGACCAGGCTAGGAGTCGCCGTAAAACCAGTCAAATCCGTCAGCGACGGGAACCTCCGGGGTTTCCCAGCAGTAAAGACCCTACTGAAGGCAACCGTCCAAACCGTGAGGGAGAGAAAGCTACCGCCAGAGCTAGAGCTCCCAGGGCCAGAGCCTGCGGGCAAACAGGGGCTCCCTTAGCCAACCTACCGCTGGGGAGCGGGTTACCGGTGGGAAGCCATCGGGGCCGAAAACACAACAAAGGTGCAGGGAGAGACAGTTACCGCCAACCTACCGGGAGTGACCGTCGCAGCCGTCTGTGGGACTCGTCCATCCAGCCGTTTGTTTTACCAGAGACTCCGTGTGCGTTACTGGCTGAGTAAGTACCACCGTGCCGTCTGGCACTGCGCTGCCCCGCGACCGTGCACCTGGCCAAGCCCCGCAACCCACCTTCAGCCAACAACTCTGGGCCCCGGGACTACCAAAATCCCCCTACCCACGGAGGGGAGGAAAACATCCCAGCTGCTCCCTGTCACCGCTCCTGGGATCCCCGTACAGAGCAGCGGTGGTGCCCCAACCTCACCACACATCGTGGGTGGCGTCACAAACCGACATCCCAAACACCAACAGACCACCCCTTTCACTCACGGGCGAGGAGCACTGCTCGAGTCCCCGGATCCGGCCCACCGCTCGAGCTACCGAGCAGCAGCAGCAGCAGCGCCGGACCCGAGCGTGGTGAGCGCAGCGCCCTCCCCGCCCGCGACACTTTACACGCTGCAACAACGCTACCGTTATATCGTCGGGGTCACATCGTTAGTGACGCACATCCGGAGCTGGTGGCGACATCGTAGCGTGTGACACCAAGGAGCGACAATCAATAATTGCAAAATCGTTCAAAAACGGTGATCGTTGACACGTCGCTCCTTTCCTTAATATCGCTGCTGCCATCGGTACGATGTTGTTTGTCGTTCCTGCGGCATCACACATCGCTATGTGTGACACCGCAGGAATGTCGAACATCTCCTTACCTGCGTCCACCGGCAATGAGGAAGGAAGGAGGTGGGCGGGATGTTACGTCCCGCTCATCTCCGGCCCTCCGCTTCTATTGACCGGCCGCTTAGTGACGCCACAGTGATGTCGCTATGACGCCGAACGCACCTCCCCCTTGAGGGAAGGATTGTTCGGCGGTCACAGCAACGACGCTGACAAGGTATGTGCATGTGACGCTGCCGTAGCGATAATATTCGCTACGGCAGCAATCACCAAATGTCGCACGAATGACGGGGGCGGGTTCTATCGCGCTTGACATCGCTAGCAATTGCTAGCAATGTCGCAGCGTGTAAAGCCCCCCTAGGACCTCTAAGCTAGACTGTAGAACCTCTATAAAGAATGGCTGCCATGCTGATAGACTACATGTGACTATATATATATATATATATATATATATATAGTACATGAACACATAGATAAGAGGACCATGTATTGGCCATATAGAGAGCACATAATAAATGGAATTTAGTGAATTTACAATGACCCAATAAAAAAATTGGATACAGTGTTAAATTTATTATTCTTTCTGTTAATGAAATGTGTACTGTGGCACTAAATAATATTGGATTTATAAATATAAAGGATTGAGCAGCAGTTAAAGCTTAACATATAGCAGCAGTATATTGTGCTGCATGATCCACTGTATATGGGCCTATAAAAGTATAGAACTCAAAAGGGAAATCACCTTCTGTCTCAGCAAAGTCCTGTCCTTCACATGGCAGCATATTGGAAATATCGTCCTGCTTATCTACAATTGCTGCGTGCATTAATATTATGTGATTTTTTTTAGTCCACAGAGCGGAGGAGGATGATAATATATCTAGAAAGACACATTTAATAAATATTATTACCTTATTTTATGAAGTTACTGCTTCGTAGACATATGGTTCATATTAGGAGGAGTTGTTTTTGTTACATGAGCATTGCCAAACTGACCCATACAACGAATATGTCTCATTCATTCATATCACTGGAATATTTTTTTTTCACAATGTAGGTATATACTATTATATTATTGTATATTATATACTATTAGTATATTAAGAATATTACTAATGCTAATAAGTCACATGATCGTAATAAAAATTGCTATACAGTAGTTTGATCAAAGTACAGACCAATATTTTTCTAATAATTATAGTTTGCCTATATATTATTGCCTATCCATCATTCCCACATGAGCAAACGAGGCAAAATGCCCATCTGGGTGTTTCACCACTACAAGGACTGTATGCATATTCTGATTACTATTTTGTATTTCTGAATGTTTTTCTAGCATTACCCTATATTTTGTGCTACGTGAATTGTCTATACCAGAGGTCCTGCTCCCTCACAGTAGTGGCACCCAGAGCCCCTATTACCAGTATATGGACAACCAAAACTTTTCCACAGAAATCATACTGAGGCGGTATAGCATGATCTAGAAGGTTCTACCTTACCCCCATTTACATTTGCTCTACCATCTAGACACCTGCTGTTTACTAAACCTGGTACTAATGCACCAAACTGGAAGACAGTCATGAACCACACATCACAGGCCCAGGAGCCACATGTGGCTCCCGAGCCACATGTTGGGGACCCCTGGTCTATACTTTTTAGAATGTAACTTTTTACCTCATAGAGATGAGATGAGCGGACTCGCAGAAAACCGGGACCAGCGGGTCCCTGTTTATCTTTTTTTTTTTTAAATCTGGTTCCGATCCGGAATCCGGTCCTCATATAAGTCTATAGGGATCAGAAACCGGAGAATAAAATTTTGGTAGAAGGGATGGAGAGATAGGAGCCCGCGCGGTGTACTCATTGAGGTCCTGTCATGGCGGCAAGCTACTTCCAGGTAGTGCATTCACTTCCGGAGCAGCTAATTACCTGTCATTGAATATGCACTGCTTTCTCCGCCCACCCCGCCTGTGATTGGTTGCAGTCAGCCACACCCCCACACTGAGTGTCATCGTGTCAGCGGACTGCTTCCAATCACAGCTCGTCTATATCATAGGCCGGGATCACACTGGTGTATGGCAGAGTGGTCTAAGTGTCGTGTGACTGTGACCAAATCCTGCAATTAGAGCACAGCTGCAGAGGAGAGGGTGAGATTAATCTCCCCATCTCCTCCATTGTCAGCCTGTGCATATATCGCACTGTACTTGAATGTCATCCGAGAGTAGTCTGATGTTTCTCTCACACTCATAGACTTGTATGGGTGCAAGTGATAGGAGACATACAGACAATCACAGCATGCTGTGATTTTTTTCCTTAGTCTGATTAGGGCTAATGAAAAACTTGCAGATGTGAGCTACAGCATTGTCGTACATGGGGCCGAGTGCAATGCGAGATTTTCTCACAGCACTCGTGCAAGTCATACGTCATTGGGACTCTACCCGTAGAGTATAAATAAATAAATAAATAAATAAAAAAAATTGTGATAGGGTTCCCCCATATTATGATACCCAGCACAGATAAAGCCTATGGCTACAGGCTACAGCCCCAGTCCAGTGCTTATCTCGGCTGTGTATCAAAATAAGAGGAACCACATGCGGCTTTTTAAAAATTATTTAAATAAATCATTTTAAAAAACAAGGTGCGGTCCCTCCCAATTTGATATCCAGCCAAGATAAAGTCCGACAGCTCTGGGCTGGTTTTCTTAGACTGTGGAGGGCTTTAAAAATAGCAACTTGAACCCACCCAGGATTGTCACATCCATTAGATGGCACTTTACACGGCTCTTCCTTGCCCTGGTGCGGTGGCAATTGGGGGTAATAAGGGGTTAATAACAGCGCACAGCTACTAAGCCCTAGATAAGTGATGGCAGGCGTCTATTAGACTCCCCCATCACTAATCTATAAATGAAAGTAAATAAACACAGACGTAAAAAAAATTTCTTTATTTGTTTGGAATAAAATACAAAAAAAACAACCTCTTTCACCACTTTATTAACTCCCTAAACACCCCTGCAGGTCCAACGTAATTCACACGGGGTTCCACGGCGATTCTAGCTTTGCTACATCTCAGTAGATGCAGATCCAGACTTTTACAGTCTGGGTCCGCTCATCCCTAGTCATAAAGCATTAGGTTGATTATGAAGAAGGCGCTTACCAAAACGCATCTCATTTAGACCACTTTATTCTTTCCTTCACTTTTTGCCAAAGCTGATACCTGGTGTATGTAATTTTAAAACAGATATTCTGAATAAAATGCAAGTTTTTAATTGTTTCTACCAAGCTTGCTGGATTTCTTCCTATGTTTTCCTCAATGATTTCCATAGTCACTAGAAAGGACCAAATGTTTTGCAAGTTAAAACTCAACAGTCTTGACTAATTTTTCATATACATTTGAATCACAATACTTAAAAAACTTTCAGTTGCCCTGAAAAGGCATGAGGAATCATTTAACACAAACACAGTCTGAAAACTGTTAAAGTGACCTCACTGTAGAAATAAATGGTACCCCGATAGAAACCCACAGGCCATATAATAATACAGTGCTCTGATAGATTTTTCATGATTTTTAAAATAAAAAAAAGTCCAAATATTATCCCCTTTAGTCATTTATGATCAGGCAGATTTGTTTTGTGCAGAACACTGACTCAAATTGATGGTCTCACTGTCAGAGGTAACATCATCCTGAAGAGATAATATACTACCTGGACAGCTGGTTCTAGTGGTCCTCCTGCTAAAGGCTCTTATATTCATAGCCATGGTATCTTGTTTTTCTTTTTTAGTATCCCATCCACTGCCATTTTTTATTTATCTTACATTTTGTATAACACTATATTTATAATCTGATAATATTTTTATTCCCGATTATTCAACCTCTGCCAAAAAAAGATGCAACAAGAAATGTTAGATAGGTAGGTACACAAACAGAAGCAAAATATAGCAGCAGGCTGCAGTATAGGTGTCACGTGTACGGTTGTCAAATTAGACTAGTAAAACAGGTGAGTAAAAACACATGCAGAGTTAAATGTCTGCATTTTTGTTTAAAAAAACGATTCTGATTTGTTTTCTGTAAAAAATATTGTGCTACCTTACTGCTGCTTTCTAGTACATGAAGAATGAAGAAATAAAAGTTTGTAATTGTAGTTCAAATGCAGTTGGGCAAATGGCAGCTATACCATATCACTAGTCATACTGAATCTTGCATTCCTGCAGCTAGCACCTCTCCTATCTCTCCTTCTCTCCCTCTCTCCCTCTATCAATTGGATCTCTGAATGATTTTACTACTACCATCTTCTTTAGTGTACTTATCCAATGTGTTACGACTTTCTTTCTCTATCTGTATTGCTGAGCTGTGAATTTTGACATCCTCTAACTATACCAAATCAACCTAAAATGGTTGCTGCATTCCCTGCCTCAGCTTTTATATATACTTTACATAGCTGGAAGGCTAGGAACATCAAATGGCAAATTTTTAGAATCCACTAGAACCTGCAAACTTCATAAAAGTAAACATAAATTTGATTTGCATCAAATTGAGTAATTTGCATCATATTATCCCTAATAGTCATGTACCTCAGTGCAGATGTATTCACTTAATATATTAAGTGGGTAATCAGGAGAAGTTAGAAATGTAATTCAATCTCCTGTACATGCGTTATTTTTCCTATTCAATCCATTATTAGTTTATTTTATTACATATGGTAGTTACATAGTTTGAAAAAAGTCTTAGGTTCATCTAGTAGTTCAACCTTCCTCCATCAATTATATATTTTGTCACTAAGTCATTTGTAACCCCCAATGCTGTGTGTACTGAGGAAATCATCCAGCTCTTTTTTAACAGTTGTTATATTATCTGCCATTACTACCTCTTGTGGTAGGGAATTCCCCAGTCTGACTGCTCTAACTGTAAAGAACCCTTTCCTATTTAGCTGCCAGAATTGCTTTTCTTCCATTCGCGTTGAGTGCCCCCTGGTCCTTAGTATTGTCTTTGGAAGGAATAAGTTATGTGCCAGTCCTTTGTATTGACCAGACATGTATTTATATATGTAAATGATATTTCCTCTGAGACGTCTTTTTTCTAAATAAATCCAATTTTTTTAACCTTCCATCATATGGGAGGCCTTACATTCCTTACAATAATCTAGTTACCAACCTTTGAACTGACTCTAACTTCTGAATGTTCTTTCTAAAATTTGGAGCCCAAAACTGGTTCCCATATTCCAGATATGGCCTTACAAGTGATTTATAGAGGGGTAACAATACGATGGGATCACGGGATCTAATCTCTCTCTTGATACACCCTAAAATTTGGTTTGCTTTTGCAGCTGCTGCTTGACATTGAGTACTGCTGCTCAGCTTACTAGTAACCAGAATACCCAAGTTTTTCTTCTATTCTGTAGTACTGAGTTTACTTCCATTTAATGTATATGCAGCAATAGGATTACTCCACCCTAGGTAAATTACTTTACATTTATCAACATTAAATCTCATTTGCCAAGTGTTTGCCCATTTCGACATCTTATCCAGATCTTTATGTAATATAGTTTCATAGTTTCATAGTTTCATAGTTTTTAAGGTTGAAGGGAGACTCTAAGTCCATCTAGTTCAACCCGTAGCCTAACATGTTGTTCCAGAGGAAGGCAAAAAAACCCCAATGTGGCAAACAAGTTCCAATGGGGAAAAAATTTCCTTCCTGACTCCACATCCGGCAATCAGACTAGTTCCCTGGATCAATACCCTGTCATAAAATCTAATATACATAACTGGTAATATTAAATTTTTCAAGAAAGGCATCCAGGCTCTGCTTAAATGTTAGTAGTGAATCACTCATTACAACATCATGCGGCAGAGAGTTCCACAGTCTCACTGCTCGTACAGTAAAGAATCCTCGTCTGTGATTATAATTAAACCTTCTTTCCTCAAGACGTAGCGGATGCCCCCGTGTTCCAGTCGCAGGCCTAGGTGTAAAAAGGTCTTTGGAAAGGTCTCTGTACTGTCCCCTCATATATTTATACATTGTGATTAGATCCCCCCTAAGCCTTCGTTTTTCCAAACTAAATAACCCCAAGTTTAATAACCTGTCTTGGTATTGCAGCCCACCCATTCCTCTAATAATCTTGGTGGCTCTTCTCTGCACCCTCTCCAGTTCAGCTATGTCCTTCTTATATATCGGTGACCAGAATTGTACACAGTATTCTAGGTGCGGTCGCACTAGTGACTTGTACAGAGGTAGAACTATATTTTTTTCATGAACACTTATACCTCTTTTAATACATCCCATTATTTTATTAGCCCTGGCAGCAGCTGCCTGACACTGTCCACTAAAGTGAAGTTTACCATCCACCCATACACCCAAGTCTTTTTCTGTGCCTGTTTTACCCAGTGTTCTACAATTAAGTACATAATCATAAATGTTATTTCCTCTACCCAAGTGCATGACCTTACATTTATCTACATTAAACTTCAATTGCCACTTCTCAGCCCAATCCTCCAATTTACATAAATCTCCCTGTAATATAAAATTATCCTCCTCTGTATTGATTACCCTGCAGAGTTTAGTATCATCTGCAAATATTGAAATTCTACTCCGCATGCCCCCAACAAGGTCATTTATAAATATGTTGAAAAGAAGCGGGCCCAATACTGACCCCTGTGGTACCCCACTATGAACTGAGACCCAGTCCGAGTACGTACCATTAATAACCACCCTTTGTTTCCTATCACTGAGCCAGTTTTTAACCCAGTTACACATATTTTCCCCTATCCCCATTATTCTCATTTTATGTAACAACCTTTTGTGTGGCACCGTATCAAAAGCTTTTGAAAAGTCCATATACACAACATCCACTGCATTTCCCTGGTCCAGACTTGAACTTACCTCTTCATAGAAGCTGATCAAATTAGTTTGACAGGATCGATCCCTCATAAACCCATGTTGATACTCTGTCATAAGGTTATTTTTCTTGAGATACTCCAGTATAGCATCTCTCAAGAAACCCTCAAGGATTTTACCAACCGTAGAGGTTAAACTTACCGGCCTATAATTTCCCGGCTCAGTTTTTGTCCCCTTTTTGAATATTGGCACCACATTTGCTATGCGCCAGTCCTGCGGTACCGACCCTGTTATTAAGGAATCTGAGAAGATTAAAAATAATGGTCTATCTATCACAGAACTCAATTCCTGTAGTACTCTGGGGTGTATGCCATCCGGGCCCGGAGATTTGTCAACCTTAGTGATTTCGAGACGGCAGTGTACTTCCTGCTGGGTTAAGCAGGTAATATTCAAGGGTGAATTTATGGTATCACTGGTCATGTCATCTGCCATGGCATTTTCTTGTATAAAAACCGTAGAAAAAAAGTCATTCAGCAGGTTGGCTTTACCCTCATCCCCTTCCACCATTTCACCAAGACTATTTTTAAGGGGGCCAACACTATCGCTTTTTAGTTTTTTACTGTTTATGTAGTTAAAGAATATTTTAGGATTATTTTTACTTTCTCTCGCAATGAGTCTCTCTGTCTCAAACTTAGCTAACTTAATTTGCTTTTTACATATTTTATTTAATTTTCTATAATTATATAATGCCTCATCACTACCTACCCTCTTTAATTCTTTTAAGGCTTTCTGTTTTTCTTTTATTGCTTCCCTTACAGCTCTATTTAGCCATAGGGGTTTCCTCCTATTTCTAGCATGTTTGATCCCATAGGGTATATTTTCTGCACAAGCCCTATTCAGGATGCTCATAAAAGTCTCCCATTTGCTTTGTGTACTTTTATTACTTAGTACATCATCCCAGTTTATTGCACTAAGATCATCTCTCAACCGTTTAAAATTTGCTTTCCTGAAGTTTAGTGTCCTTGTAGCCCCTCTACTATACATCTTACTAAAGAATACATGAAAACTTATTATTTTGTGATCACTATTCCCCAAGTAACCCCCAACTTGTATATTTGATATGCGGTCTGGCCTATTGGTTAGTATAAGGTCTAGTAATGCTCCCCCTCTTGTGGGGTCCTGTACCATTTGTGAAAGGTAATTATCTTTCATTGTTATCAAAAATCTATTTCCTTTGCTGGAACTGCAAGTTTCTGTTCCCCAATTTATATCAGGATAGTTAAAGTCCCCCATAATAATTACCTCTCCGAGACTCGCTGCTTTATCAATTTGCTTTATGAGGAGATTCTCTACCTCTTCCATAATATTCGGCGTCTTATAACACACCCCTATCAGTATTTTATTATTCATTCTCCCCCCCCTTATCTCCACCCATAGGGACTCTACATTCTCAGTACCCTCACATATGTTGTCACGCAGGATGGGTTTTAAGGATGATTTTACATATAGACACACACCTCCCCCTCGCTTATTTGCATGGTCATTCCTGAATAGGCTATAACCCTGTAAATTAACAGCCCAGTCATAGCTCTCATCCAGCCATGTCTCTGATATCCCCACTATATCATAATTTTCTTCCAACAATATTAATTCTAATTCCTCCACCTTATTTGTGAGGCTTCGGGCATTAGTGTACATGCACATTACGTATGACTCTGTACCTGTATTCCTGCTTACTGTATTGACTGTCCTAACCCTTCCCCCCGTACCACCCCCAATTTCATTACTTGTGCCCTGGTCACTATCTGCACTACATTCCCCTTCTATAAAGTGAATACCCTCGCCCCTCATTCCTAGTTTAAACACTCCTCCAACCTTCTAGCCATTTTCTGCCCCAGCAGAGCTGCACCCTCCCCATTAAGATGCAGCCCATCCCTAGCATAGAATCTGTAGCCAACTGAAAAGTTGGCCCAATTCTCCAGGAACCCAAAACCCTCTTTCCTACACCAATTCCTGAGCCACCTGTTAACCTCCCTGATCTCTCTTTGCCTCTCTGGTGTGGCTCGTGGCACAGGTAGTATTTCCGAAAATACCACCTTTGAGGTCCATGCTTTAAGCTTACAACCTAATTCCCTGAAATCATCTTTAAGGACCTTCCACCTACCTCTAACTTTGTCATTTGTGCCAATGTGTACAATGACTGCTGGGTCCTCCCCAGCCCCTCCCAGTAATCTGTCAACCCGATCAGCGATGTGCCGAACTCGAGCGCCAGGAAGACAACACACTGTTCGGCGATCCCTGTCTTTGTGACAGATTGCCCTATCTGTCCCGCTAATAATTGAGTCCCCGACTACCAGTACCTGTCTTGCCTGCCCTGCACTCCTATTCCCCCCCTTACTGGAGCAGACACTCCTCTGGCATTCAGAGGTCATGCCTTGCTGCAGCAATGCTACCCCTGTAATGACATCCCCCTCATCTGCCAAGTTTGCAAACCTATTGGGGTGTGTCAGTTCAGGACTAGCCTTCCTAGCACTTTTCCCTTTACCCCCCTTTCTAACTGTCACCCAGCTACCTACCTCACCATCCTGCTGCTCCCTACTACGATCCTCCCCCACATCTGACCCACCAAGCTGCTGCTCAGTGAGCAGCAGACTCCTTTCCATATTGCTATTGCATCTCAGAGTTGCCAGCTGCTCATTTAGATCCAGTATCTGGGCTTCCAAACGTGCAACTTGCGCACATCTCGAACAACAGTATGCACCCTCTTACGGCTTTTCAAGGACTGCATACATGAGACAAGATGTACACTGGATCGCATTAGCAATAGTGGAGCACATTTTCTAATGGGTATAGCACTAAACAAATGGTAAGTAATTAAACAACTAAATACGAACAATTCTACTCACACTTACTTTTGCTCACACTTTGCTCACTCACGCTCACAATGAAGAAGACAGGCTAAAACCCGGTTCTCCTTGAGCTCGCGGTGACTCTTCACTTATCCCAGAAGGCACTGGGAATATGCAAATTATCCTCGCAAGACTCCTTCCCTGGCTTCTTCCCTGGATATTGTACTATCAAGGTCAGTTTTTAATATCCTGCATAGTTTGGTGTCATCGGCAAAGACTGAGGGGTACTTTGCACGTTGCGACTTTGCTAGTATTGGCTAGCGATGCCGAACACGATAGTACTCGCCCCCGTCGCACATGCGATATCTTGTGATAGCTGCCGTAGCGAACATTATCGCTACGGCAGCTTTACACGCACTTACCTGCCCTGCGACGGCGCTCTGGCCGGCAAACTGCCTCCTTCCTAAGGGGGCGGGTCATGCGGCATCACAGCAACGTCACACGGCAGGCGGCCAATAGAAGCGGAGGGGCGGAGATGAGCGGGACGTAAACATCCCACCCACCTCCTTCCTTCCTTCCGCATAGCCGGTGGAGGCAGGTAAGGAGATGTTCCTCGCTCCTGCGGCTTCACACACAGCGATGTATGCTGCCGCAGGAACGAGGAACAACATTGTATCTCCTATTGGTGCGACATTATGAAAATGACCGACGCTACACAGATCACCGATTTTCGACGCTTTTGCGATCGTTTAACGGTGCATCTAGGCTTTACACGTTGCGACGCCGTTACCGGCGCCGGATGTGCGTCACTTTCGATTTGACCACGACGATATCGCAGTAGCGTGCAAAGTAACCCTGACTCTTTACTATCAATCCCATCCACAATGTCATTAATAAAGAGATTAAAAAGAATCGGTCCTAGCACTGTAGTGGGTGCAGAGGTTATAGTTGCACCTTGGCCCTGTAGCCTAGGGACCCTAAAAGATTTCTTTGGAACATAGCAAATACATACTTTTAAAGGGCCATGATAATTGGGAGCCCACTTGGAGATTTTGCACTGGGGTCACAAGATTCAAGTTACGCCATCGAAGATGAGATATGCAGAAGGGACAGAATTAGATAAAAATATCAATTTTATAAAAATCATATAAAGCAAAGCAATATTTAAATGCATTAACAAATATTCTCAGATTTTTTACTCACATTTAACCTAGCTATAAGTGGGATTATTCAAACATAAAGAAGTATTTTCCTTTATTGGATAAATGATTTAGCATTTGATCTTTTTTGTGAAAGGTATGTAAACTTGTCCTTTAGAAGTAGATCTGACCTCCTCTGTTCACATCTGCATTCCAGGTTTCTGCCACTTTTGACAGTGCATCATATAACTTTCATTTTGTTGTCAAAACCCCCAAGGAGAAACCCCCAGCGAGATGTTCTGCGCAGCGTTCTGCACTGTATGATAGATCCAGCACCGTGTCATGACTTCCTTTAGAAATATATGAATAGAAGTTTAAGCGTTAACCAGATGTTTAAAAGATTTGTCAGGATTTTATATTAGTAGCTTGGCCTTAATATAGGCCATTAAAAGTATGATTGTGAGAAACTGATCTTGCTATTACAGAATGAAACAGCAATGACAGCCATATGTATTTCTCTGAATCTACTACTGCAGATAAGCTTTCTTGTTACACAAAGTAGCGGCTGCCATTTAGTCATGTCTGCAGATCAGTGGGGTGCAAGGTGTTAGACAAAACATAACTGAAATATCCTTATAGTATTTAAAGGGAATCTGTCACCAGGTGTTTGCACCTAATCTGAGAGCAGCATAATATAGGGCCAGAGATCCTGATTCCAGGGATGTTTCACTTACTGGGCTGCTTAGTGTAGTTTTGATAAAATTACTGTTTAATTAGCATGAGATTATCAATAGAAGACTATGTAGCCTGCTGCCGGGTACCTAAGCATATTCATGAGCTCTGTATAACCTCGCCCTCACCACTGAATACAGTGTACAGAGAAAACTGCCAAGCAGTGGTGTGGACGAAGCTATGGAGCTCTACATTCAAATCACTGCTAGATTTGCCACAGAGAAAACAGTAATTCTCAAAATGACAGCAAACAGCTCAGTAAGTGTCACGAACAGCCGGGGGAGTCACTCAGATATCCCGCAGCTGTTCACGGATTTGTCAAGAACACGACTACTCTCTAGCGCCCCCTTAGTGTCAGGTCAATTTCGGAACTGCCGAACAATAAGTAAATGAGGCTGCTGAGATAATAATGCCAAATATTGGAGGTCTCACAGCAAGGGTTAATGTATATATCACCGATTCCCACTAATGGAATATATATATACCTCGGTACCCTTACTGATAGCACCCCAATAATTCTATGCAAGAATAATTATGCTGCCACCACCGGACGTTTCACAGGCAATCCGACCACCCGTTACAGATAGCATAAGGCCCTTCGGGTTTTGGATTCATATATATATATAGAGCATGAGGAAAGAAACTATTAAATTTTATATATTTAATCCAAAATAGAAGGCAGTGTTTATAAAAATATACAAGAATTTACAAAAGGGAACAATGCAAATACATTATAGACAGTTACATAAAATAAAAAGGAGAAATGAAAGAGATTACTACACCTGGTCTCGGAATATGGCTCAGATATAGGGTAGGGGCACCCCCTTGGAAATGGACAATGCTATACTGTATAATGTATATCCCCTGGGCATTGACACAGTGGTTACTAAGACACTGGCTTTTATGAATCTCTGACAAGGAAATCTTTTCCTGGCTGTTAATTTGGCAGGACTCTGGAGGGAGGGAGGAATCACCCCTGATCCAGAGACCCTGAAAACATATCTGCTTATTATATTTTCATGACAGTAAGTGACACATCACTGGATTCAGGGTCTCTGTCTCTATATTATGTTGCTCACAGATGGAATGGTAAACACCTGGTGACAGATTCCCTTTAATACATTGACTTGAAAGCATTTTTGGCCCAATTAGCTTTGCAAACTTAAAATCAACTCAAAGATATTAATAGAGATTGTCAAAACATGTCTGTACTTATATTGTACTGATTTGCAATTACTGTCTGTGTAATAGTTCGTGGCTTTATTCACCATACTGCAGTCTTCAAGGCTGGTTCTCCATTGCTTACGTCTGGTGTCATATTCATGGATACATAGGTAAACGGCTACATCTTTTATGAGTTAAAAAATTCCTGCAAGTGCAGATGTGATAAGTTGTCACAGAACATTATCTCACGCAGACTGCTGAGACCCCACCACCGCATCAATCTCCCATGCCCGAACAAAACACACAATTGTAGTAAACCAAATAAACTTTATTGGAGAGATAACAAATATATATAAACAAACTCTCATCTTTTGTTGGGTTGGGGTCGGTCAAGTGCAACATTAACACGTGTTCATCCAACCGGATATACCTTTTAAATGAGGCGTAATGCCAGGCCGGACTCCCGGCGCAATCAGCCTTTGCTCAACAAACAACATTTTCACCACTGACAGCTGTGACTTAAAACAATATAATATACCACAAAAGGGGAGGGACGGACCGCCACGTCCGGGTCTCAGGATGAGGAGAGACCGAACCCGGAAATAAGGGGGATTATATAGGGGAAACAATAGGGGAAAAAACATTAGGATTGGACAGCCACCATGGGGGCAGGGTTCAGGCATTGGAGAGGAATTTAACTTCTTACATACAGGGTTCAGCAGGCAGGGTGCATCCATTTAAGCCACTGACATGCCCTACAAGATCGTTACAATAATTCTGCGCAAACCATGGGTCAATGATGAAATATATTTTCTTGTGCTGTGATATTCCAGTGCTGTGTTATCTGCATTAAAGGGAATCTGTCAGGTCCCCTATACTCTCCAACTCAGTAGCATTCATACCTGTATGCCAAAATTCCCTCCTTAACCAGCCCTGTATAACACTATTCACTAATATGAATGTTTAAAAAAATGGCATATAAACTGCGCTGTTCTTATTTTAATTAGGGCCTTGACTAGTCGATGTGGCGTAGTCTTCCCAGACTAATTATCCCTCTTTCCATGTTATCACACCCCTGCCGGCGTCACTGTCAGCTCATTGAAATCTCGCACATGCTCGCAGCTGGGCTGACATTCACATCTTCTGAACTTCGTGTCATGTGCAGTGCTCCTAATGAAGCCAGGCAGCGTACACACAGCTTCAAATGCGAATTGAGGTGGCTGAAATGAGCCGAGCGCATGCACAAGATTTCTAGGAGATGGCGGTAATGCGCTGGCTCATGAAAATCATGTTATCACACCCAACAGTGGCATGATAACATGGAAAGAGGGCTGACTAGTCTAAAGGCCAGTCACACTAAACAACTTGCCAGTGATCCCAACAACAATAAAACTTGATAGGGATCGCTGGTAAGTTGCTAGGAGGTCGCTGGTGAGATGTCACACTAAGCGACGCTCCAGCGATTCCACCAGCAACCTGACCTGGCAGGGATCGCTGGAGCGTCGCTACTCGGGTTGCTGGTGAGCTTGTCACACAGGCAGATCTCACCAGCAACCCGTGACCAGCCCCCAGCGCCGCGTGGAAGCGATGCTGCACTTGGTAACTAAGGTAAATATCGGGTAACCAACCCGATATTTACCTTGGTTACCAACGCACACCGCTTAGCGCTGGCTCCCTGCACACCTAGCCACAGTACACATCGGGTTAATTACCCGATGTGTACTCTGCTACGTGTGCAGGCAGCAGGAGCCGGCTTCTGCGGATGCTGGTAACCACAGTAAACATCGGGTAACCAAGAAGCCCTTACCTTGGTTACCCGATGTTTACCTTCGTTACAAGCGTCCGCCGCTCTCAGCTGTCAGTGCCGGCTCCTGTTCTGCACTCCTAGCCACAGTACACATCGGGTTAATTACCCCATGTGTACTCCAGCTACGTGTGCAGAGAACAGGAGCCAGCACTGACAGCGTGAGAGCGGCGGACGCTGGTAACGAAGGTAAACAACGGGTAACCAAGGTAAGGGCTTCTTGGTTACCCAATGTTTACTGTGGTTACCAGCGTCCGCAGAAGCCGACTCCTGCTGCCTGCACATTTAGTTGTTGCTCTGTCGCTATCACACACAGCGATGTGTGCTTCACAGTGGGAGAGCAACAACTAAAAAATGGCCCAGGACATTCAGCAACAACCAACGACCTCACAGCAGGGGCCAGGTTGTTGCTGGATGTCACACACAGCAACATCGCTAGCAACGTCACAAAAGTTGTTCCTTAGCAGCGATGTTGCTAGCGATGTTGCTTAGTGGGACGTGGTCTTAAGGAAGTAATGCCCCATTAACTAGTCAAGGCCCTAATTGGCATAGAAACAATGCAGTTTATAAGTCTTTTTTTTACACATTGATATTGGTGAATAGAATGATGCAGGGTGCTGTTAGACAGGGAATTTTGGCATACACATATGGATGCTGCTGGGTTGGAGGTATAGGGGACATGTCAGGTTCCCTTTAAGATTACATTTGCAGGATATGTATGTAAGTGTACTTCACTAGTATAAATTCTGTAGAAATATCAACAGCTACAGGCTTATGCTGGTGTGGACTGCGTTGAGCCGATTTAGATGGAGCAATTTCATTGTTAGAGATTTTTAATACTCTTCTGTGTGACCTCCTTGGCTTGTGCAAGTTCTTTTCCTATGTCCTCCTTGTGTGAGGATGAAGTTGATTGTTCCTTGATGTCCTAAGGAAAATAATTCATTTTCTTACAGTTAATGAGCGCTGAATGATTCTGCTGAAAGCTGAATCTGCAATAGTGAGTAGGTAACCAGCTTCTTTTCCTTCTCTGGTTTTAGTAGCAATGAAGAGATGCCTATTGCATAGCCTAAGGTGCACTTTGCACGTTGCGACATCGCTACCGAAATATCGTCGGGGTCACGGTTGTTGTGACGCACATCCGGCGCCGGTAGCGACATCGCAATGTGTAAATCCTTAGAGCAACAATGAATGAGCGTGAAACAGTCAAAAATTGCTGATCTGTGTCATGTCGTTCATTTTCATAATGTCGCTCCTGCTGCAGGTACGATGTTGTTTGTCGCTCCAGCGGCGTCACACATCCCTGTGTGTGAGGCCGCTGGAATGACAAACGTCTCCTTACCTGTGTCCACCGGCAATGCGGAAGGAAGGAGGTTGGAGGGATGTTACGACTCGCTCAACTTGGCCCCTCCGCTTCTATTGGCTGGCCGCTTAGTGACGTCGCGGTGACGCCGAATGCACCTCCCCCTTGAAGGAGGGATTGTTCGATGGTCACAGCGACGTCGCCAAGCAGGTATGTGCGTGTGAAGCTGCTGTAGCGATAATGTTCGCTACGGCAGCAATCACAAGATATCGCATGTGCGACGGGGGCGGGTGCTATCGCGCTGGACATCGCTAGCCGATGCTAGCGATGTCGCAACGTGCAAAGTACCCCTTAGGCTTGTAGCGTTAAACATTTTTCAAAATCTTCTGGAACTATGCTTTTAGGTAAAGTTCCAGTTAATATATTTACGCTACTAAGCAAAAGTTTAACAATGTTTTTAGCTTTTAAATTTCAGACTCCATATCTCACCATCCACTATACAGTAGCTTTGAACATGAGACTACCATAATTTTATAGACAATCATCTAGGCTAACTCATACATAAATTTGATTTGCAACTATTTAGCATATGATTAGAGATGCAAAATCTGATCCCAGGTCTCTTCTACATGTTCCCAATGCTGGTGCATATTGGCTGACTGACTTGGGTATGTATACTACTTTTTCTTCAACTCTATCCACAAGTGGTCGATTGGGTTGAGGGCTGAGGATTTTGGTGCCAATCTAGCACTTCTACTTTATTGGCATTGAAACATTTGTTCACCAATCTCGAGGTATGCTTCAGGTGATTGTCCTGCTGACACACTATGTTTCATACCCATAGCACTCAAGTGTACAAAGTAAATCGTTTGGTAGGATACTCACATATAGCTCTGAATTGTGTCCGTCATTGATACTTGTCAAGTATCCTATGCCTTTGGCTGTGAAACAACCCCATATCATCAGCCTTCCTCCACCAAACTTGACAGTTCCTTCGAATTTCGCAATCCATTAGTCCCTTTTTCCTGACCCATTTGCCTATTCTATTGACTTTCATTGACTTCCATCTCATTACTCTAAATCACCTATTTCTAATCTTCTACTGTCCACTTTTTGTACTGTTTTGCAAACTCAAGCTAACACTGCTTATGGCGATATTGTAGTCAAGGATTCTTCACCTTTTTTCTGGTCACCATTGCAGAGTTGTCTAAAGTGCAAATGTGCATTGCATGTTGCTTGCATGGATTTCTGTGATCTTACTATTTCAAAGCATATGAGCTACCTCCACTGCTGTATTTATCACACCAGAACTGATGAACCTTGTAATGAGACTTGTTGACTTCAATATTCTGCCTGACTGTCTACCTCTTGGCTTTTGAATGTACCAGTGGACTTCATTTTGTATTCTCCAACTGTCATGGCACTCAAATGATGGAGTTTGGCCATTTTCTATGCCGATAGACTGCTATCGATGAGCTGGATGATGGTGTTTCTCTTTTCTTGGGGAATATTCTTTATGGCTGCTCCTCGATTCAAACCAGTAACCTTTTGCTTGGGAACCAACCTAATAACACACCAGGCTTTAGGGAATGTAAATAAAGGTTGTAATTTTTACTACACAAGAAGACAAAGATTTTTTCACCACCAGGAGCAAAACAGTAACAATGCAGTGACACGACAATAATCTTGCAGGTCTAATTTATGTATGAGATAGCCTGATTGTTTATAAAATGAACGTAGTCTGACTTTCAAAGCTGTAGTGATGGTGAGATATGAAGCCTGATAGTCAAAAGTTCAAAACATTGTTACACTTTTGCTCATCAATGTATAATTTGCCATTCTTCCCCTTCTCAATAAATATACAGTTAGGTCCAGAAATATTTGGACAGTGACACAATTTTCGCTAGTTGGGCTCTGCATGCCACCACATTGGATTTGAAATGAAACCTCTACAACAGAATTCAAGTGCAGATTGTAACGTTTAATTTGAAGGTTTGAACAAAAATATCTGATAGAAATTGTAGGAATTGTACATATTTCTTTACAAACACTCCACATTTTAGGAGGTCAAAAGTAATTGGACAAATAAACCAAACCCAAACAAAATATTTTTATTTTCAATATTTTGTTGCGAATCCTTTGGAGGCAATCACTGCCTTAAGTCTGGAACCCATGGACATCACCAAACGCTGGGTTTCCTCCTTCTTAATGCTTTGCCAGGCCTTTACAGCCGCAGCCTTTAGGTCTTGCTTGTTTGTGGGTCTTTCCGTCTTAAGTCTGGATTTGAGCAAGTGAAATGCATGCTCAATTGGGTTAAGATCTGGTGATTGACTTGGCCATTGCAGAATGTTCCACTTTTTTGCACTCATGAACTCCTGGGTAGCTTTGGCTGTATGCTTGGGGTCATTGTCCATCTGTACTATGAAGCGCTGTCCGATCAACTTTGCGACATTTGGCTGAATCTGGGCTGAAAGTATATCCCGGTACACTTCAGAATTCATCCGGCTACTCTGTCTGCTGTTATGTCATCAATAAACACAAGTGACCCAGTGCCATTGAAAGCCATGCATGCCCATGCCATCACGTTGCCTCCACCATGTTTTACAGAGGATGTGGTGTGCCTTGGATCATGTGCCGTTCCCTTTCTTCTCCAAACTTTTTTCTTCCCATCATTCTGGTACAGGTTGATCTTTGTCTCATCTGTCCATAGAATACTTTTCCAGAACTGAGCTGGCTTCATGAGGTGTTTTTCAGCAAATTTAACTCTGGCCTGTCTATTTTTGGAATTGATGAATGGTTTGCATCTAGATGTGAACCCTTTGTATTTACTTTCATGGAGTCTTCTCTTTACTGTTGACTTAGAGACAGATACACCTACTTCACTGAGAGTGTTCTGGACTTCAGTTGATGTTGTGAATGGGTTCTTCTTCACCAAAGAAAGTATGCGGCGATCATCCACCACTGTTGTCATCCGTGGACGCCCAGGCCTTTTTGAGTTCCCAAGCTCACCAGTCAATTCCTTTTTTCTCAGAATGTACCCGACTGTTGATTTTGCTACTCCAAGCATGTCTGCTATCTCTCTGATGGATTTTTTCTTTTTTTTTCAGCCTCAGGATGTTCTGCTTCACCTCAATTGAGAGTTCCTTAGACCGCATGTTGTCTGGTCACAGCAACAGCTTCCAAATGCAAAACCACACACCTGTAATCAACCCCAGACCTTTTAACTACTTCATTGATTACAGGTTAACGAGGGAGACGCCTTCAGAGTTAATTGCAGCCCTTAGAGTCCCTTGTCCAATTACTTTTGGTCCCTTGAAAAAGAGGAGGATATGCATTACAGAGCTATGATTCCTAAACCCTTTCTCCGATTTGGATGTGAAAACTCTCATATTGCAGCTGGGAGTGTGCACTTTCAGCCCATATTATATATATAATTGTATTTCTGAACATGTTTTTGTAAACAGCTAAAATAACAAAACTTGTGTCACTGTCCAAATATTTCTGGCCCTGACTGTATCAAATATTTAGGCACTGCACTCTATTCCTCCAATTCATTACAATATTGCATCATTGACAGTTCCTTGCATATCATTATAATATCAAATGTATTTCATGGCTGGAAATGATTCCTGGGCTGTGGTGATACATATCAGTCATTTGAGGGTCAACTCACAGAATAAAATAGAATTAACTCACATAACAGTTAATAGTCAACTTGCGCAGTGTAATTGTGTTTTAAAGCCCCAGAAGAAATAAAGAACTTGAGGATAAGTTTCTTTCTCTTGATCAGGTATTTTTCATAAAGTTCATGGACGAGGGCTAAAAATAACCACTAAAAACTTGTCATAAATTCTAGATGTCCTATCCCAAGGATTTATATGTATGATTGGTGTACATTATAATCAAACAGGTATCAAGCATGATGGCTGTCAAGACTCAGTGACACATTCCCACTAGTGCAAGTGGCTTCTAAAGATAACCAGAGAGACCATTGTATAACATATCAGGCTGTGTCATAACTGTCATCACTGTACACAGAAAAATACTTCAGTATGCTTACTGCAAAAAAATAATTCTTTGCTTAATAGTGGCATCCAAGAGCTGCAGACAAGTAGTAGACTAATGAACAGTCCAATGACCGAAATAAAGTGACAGCGCTGCAGTCATACTGTATGTTCTATTCTCACCAAAGCTTGGAATCCAAATATTTTTCTAATAAATTTTAGTACAAATTACACTTTAATGATATTTGACATTTTTTATTACCCTATTATCAGAAAGCAGTTGGCTTATCTGAATTCAGCTGTAATAATCATGATAATAATAATAATAGTAACATCATTTCCTGACTTCTATTGTTTCCAGTTTCTCCGTAAATTGTATTTTTGACTTATCTGAATTTGTTTTTATTAATTAATCAGATGCATGAATCTTGTTTTATATAAAAGTTCATTTGAAGGGGAAAATAGTGTTTTAATTTAGGGAAATAAATGTCTAGCATGTTGTTTCCAATCTTTTAGATCTTGGGCCAACCATCCTTATCTACATATGACCTATTCCTAGATAAGTAAAAACATTTATGTGCATTTGGCAAAATACAGTATAGCGCCATATACTGCCCAAAAGAGCTTACATAATAGAGCAATGTACTGAAAATATAAGATTTCCATTACATGCCTATATGATTTAACTATAATAGTACATTGCAATACCGTTATAATGAGCTTATCTCATAAGATACGGTGCAGTTGAAACCAGAAGTTTACATACACTATGTTACAAATCGGCGCCACCATAGCCGCAAGGAGCCTGCTGCGGTTCCTGTTGCGCCCAGGCGCCGGCTGCCATTCTTGGCCGTGCCTCGGGTCGTCCAGTTGGCTGTTCCTTCCACCACGTCTAAGTGTGGAGAGGCGGCTAGTGCGCATGCGTGCGCCGATTTACCCCAGCCAGAGTTTAAGCCCGGTGTTTTGCCTAGTGAGCATGCTCAGCCTGATTGTGTTGTGTCTGAGACAAAGCGTCAGGATAAGCGACCACGATTGGTGACCATAGCTGAAGGTAGACTGGACTCTGCGTCATCCATTAGGGTGACGTTTCCCGCGTCCATTTCCTTTAAGGGGTCAACATGGTCCACAAGGGCAAGTGTGGACACAGGTGCTGGGGATAGTTTCATCTCCTCCTCTTTTGCCCGGCGGCATGCCATCCCACTGGTGCAAATGCCAAGGCCAGTGAGAGTCCGTGTATTGGATGGGTCCTTCTTGCCCAAAATAATTCACCAGCGGACAGTGCCCATTACCCTTGCCATGTCATCTGGGCATAGGGAGACCATTTCATTTCTGGCTCTCCCTAAGGGTGCAGATGATATTCTGCTGGGTATTCCTTGGTTGAAGCAACATTCCCCACATATCGACTGGTCGTCTGGGGTGATTACGCGGTGGAGCGAGTCTTGTAGCTCCCATTGCATGTCTCCATCTTCCTCCCGTCGCTCAGTGGTATCTGTGGCGACTATAGACCATTCGAGTGGGAGGGCCGCTAGAGGGGGGGGGGGTACTGTTACAAATCGGCGCCACCATAGCCGCAAGGAGCCTGCTGCGGTTCCTGTTGCGCCCAGGCGCCGGCTGCCATTCTTGGCCGTGCCTCGGGTCATCCAGTTGGCTGTTCCTTCCACCACGTCTAAGTGTGGAGAGGCGGCTAGTGCGCATGCGTGCGCCGATTTACCCCAGCCAGAGTTTAAGCCCGGTGTTTTGCCTACTGAGCATGCTCAGCCTGATTGTGTTGTGTCTGAGACTAAGTCCTCAGTTCAGGCTACTGAGCATGCTCCCACAATTAACCCTAACAGCCTCTTTGCACAGGTACTTGGACTTCGTGCTGTGTCTAAGTTCTGGGATGTGTCTACTGAGCATACTCAAACTGATAGTCTGCTTTCTGAGCCTGTTGCTCAGGCTACTGGGCATGCTCAGGCACTTAGTGCACCAGAGGCTAGGTCCGGTAAGGACCTCACTGAGTATGTCCATGAGGTGGCAGGCCCTGATAGGGCAGAGGGTGTCAGGTGTCCTGATGACGTGGCAACTCCGGACTGGCTTGCAGAGGCCCGCCCCTATGATCTGGCACCTCAGTATTGGTCGTCAGACGATGACTGGTGAAGTGTTTGGGGCGTGGCTGCCTTGAGGTCATCAATGACGTGGCCGTTCCGGATAGGTCGCATGTGACGTCACTGATGACATGGCACTCTGCTATTGGACCTTGGTGGTTCCACCCTGGGTTTGGGGCGGACCCAGGTTATAAAAGGGGCTGGAGACAACATGGAGGTGCGCAGTCTTCACTTTTGCTCAGTCAGAGCACACCTCCATGTTAGAGCCTCATTGCGGCATAAGCCTATGTTGGGAAGCGATAGGTAGGGTTAGGCGAATGGTGCCTGTCACGCCAAGATTCGTGGCTCGGCACATCAGGGTCAGGCGCTGTGCTTCCCTCCTGCCGTTCCAGTCTTGCTATAGCAGCCCAGTGGCATTAACTGGGCTGCGGCTGTTGTGCTTCCTGTCCGATTGTGCCCCCTACGCACACGGACAACGCACCTGCTGCGCCACCTGTCCGATTGTGCCCCCTACGCACACGGACATCGCACCTGCTGCGCCACCTGTCCGATTGTGCCCCCTACGCACACGGACAACGCACCTGCTGCGCCACCTGTCCGATTGTGCCTCCTACGCACACGGACAACGCACCTGCTGTGCCACCTGTCCGGTTGTGCCCCCTACGCGCACGGACAGCGTACCCCAGGACCCCTGTGGAGTTAACAGGGTGTTCCTTATCCTCCTCGGCTTCCCAGTCAACGCTACTGGTGTACCCATCTGGCCTGACGTGTCCTACACACGTGGCCGACAGGGCGCTTTCGTGGCGGTCTTCCGGTCAACGCTACCTGGTTACCACCCGGCCTGACGTGTTTCCTGCACACGTGGTTGGTGTAGCGCTAGGTGCACCAAAACGCTAATCGGGTTGTCGTCCGGTCTGACGTGTCCCAACACACGTGACCGGTTCCCAGAGTTCCTGGGTTATCTCAGAGCCATCCAGCTCTATAGTCTCCGCCTAACCCTCAGGTGCCAGCAGCTCCTTTGTCATCTGGAGCACGGTGGGCCCCGACTGGCGATTAGGATATATACCCCCTGGTCCTAATCTGCCGGTCCCCCCGTAACACACTATCTAAAAAGACACATATACATGTTTTTCTCACTGTCAGACATGAAATCAGAAAAAAACCTTTCCTGTTTTAGGTCAATTAGGAACCAAAATTATTTATATTTGCCAAATGCAGAAATAATGAAGAGAGAGAGAATGTTTTGTACCATTGCCCTTAAACTGTATGACTTGGGTCAAATGTTTTAGATATCCTTCTACAAGCTTCTCCCGATAGTTGGTAGGAATTTGGGCCCATTTCACCTGACAGAACTGGTGTAACTGAGTCATGTTTGTAGGTCGTTTTGTTAGCACCTGCCATTTCAGCTTTGCCCAGAAATTTTCAATAGGATTCAGAGCAAGAATTTCTGATTGCCACACCAAAACATTAGCTTTGTTATCCTTAAGACCTTCAATTTTTAACCCAATCCCCATTGATTAGATCTTGCAGATATTCTTTCACTTTGCAGTGCAATGGTTGAACAGATATGTAACTCATAGTTACTGAGGTATTGTCTTTCAGGTTGATCGTCAGGTGCGATGACGGAGTACAGCATATATCAGAGTCATCCTTAGAGAATGCATGACACTCTTCCTTCAACACTTGTCTCAGTATCTGTAGTTCTTCGTCACTAACATATTCAAGAGGCACTTGGGGATCCCAGGATCCTGAGGTTGTTTGTGAGGGTCTCTCCCCTGGGCAAACCTTGCTATTGGGTTGGGAAACTGTATTCACTTTGGAGACCTGGGCTGGCCTCACATGTTCTGGATACACCATCTGAATGGTTTCTATGTAGCCTAACACAGTCTACTGTTTAGTCTAACTTTATGCCAAGGCACTATGGGGAAATGGGGGGGGGGGCAATTGATTTCACTGTCCTGCTGTCTGCCTGCACTAATTTTAAATATCAAGACTCCAAGATGAGTCTCAAAGTTGTGTCTAGTTTGTACTAGCAGGGGTGTGAGAGCAAAAGGCCTAATTCTGTCACTCATGCACCTCTTGATTTTTCAAATTGAAATGGCAGGCTACATTATGTGTATTGCATGGACCATACTTCCCTGCTGTGCAAATACATAATGGGGAAATGGGAGAGTGCAATTAATGCCACTGTAGTGGTATCTGCCTAAAATATTTTTAAAGCTCAAGATTCCAAGATGATGGGTCTCCAAGCTTTGTCTTTTCTGTACTGGCAGGAGTTTTGGAGCAAGAGGCCTAATCCTGTCACTCATCAACCTTTTGATTTTTAAATTGAAAATACCAGGCCACATCCTGTGTGTTGCATGGACCATACCTCCCTGCTGTGCAAAAACACTATGGGGAAATGGGGGGGGGGGAATTGATACCACTCTCCTGATATCTGACTGAAATGTTTTTAAATGTCAAGACTCCAAGATGGGTCTCCAAGTTGTGTCTTATCTTTACTGGCAGGGGTGTGAGAGCAAGAGGCCTAATCTTGGCACTCATGCACCTCTTTATTTCAAATTGAAATGCCAGGCCACATCATGGTTGCTGCATGGACCATACCTCCATGCTGTGTAAAGACACAATGGGGAAATGGGAGAGGGAAATTAATGCCACTGTTGTGCTATCTGCTTGAAATATTTTTCACCTCAAGATTCCAAGATGATGGAGCTCCAAGCTGTGTCTTTTCTGTACTGGCAAGGGTTTGGGAGCAAGAGGCCTAATCCTGTCACTCATTCACCTTTTGATTTTTAAATTTGAAATACCAGGCCAGATCCTGTGTGCTGCATGGACCACACCTCCCTGCTGTGCAAAGACACTATGGAGAAATGGGGGGGGGCAATTGATGCCACTCTCCTGCTGTCTGGTTGAAATGTTTATAAATATGAATACGCCAATATGGGTCTCCAAGTTGTCTCTTGTCTTTACTGGCAGGGGTGTGGGAGCACAAGCCCTATACCTGTCTCTCATCCACCTCAATATTTGTTATGTCAATAGTCTAGGAAATTAATGGCTATGGCAAGATAGTAGAGTAGCACTGTAAAAGATATTTTTGCTGTTTTGGAAGCTTATAGAGCCCCCTAAAGGTGGTTTGGCCTCCCATTGAATTCAAGGGGTTGGAAAAGGTTTGGTGTTCAGTGAACACAGTGTTTCTTCGGCAAGGCTCGGCAAACCAAACTTTGAAAAGTTTAGTCATCTCTAGTTCTTGGTTAAAATCCCACCAAATCCCACCAAGGAGAATATCTGCAAGGAATTTGTATGTTCTCCCATGCTTGAGTGATTTTAATCCGGGTACGACGGTTTCCTTCCAGACTGCAAAGTCATACTGATAGATAATTTAGATCTTGAGCCCCGATGGGAACAGTGATGATCATGTCTGTAAAGTGCTGTGGAATTAATCTAATATATAAAGCTGAATGTGTGTATGTATATATGTATGTATGTGTGTGTGCATGTGTATGTCTGGGATTGGCATCTGCACCGTCGCAGCTACAGCCACAAAATTTTGCACACTCACACGTCTGGACCCCGAGAGCATCATAGGCTATGTTGTGAGGTGAAATTTTAACCCCGCGCATTCCAATTTGCCAATCAATTTTGCCCCTAGCTACATAATGGGGAAAAAGTGAAACGAAAAGTGTATCCGCACCGTCGCATTTACAATCACAAAATTTTGCACAGACACCTCATGTGACACAGGGAATGTCGTAGACTATGTTTTGACAGGAAAATGTAACCCCGCGCTTTACAGTTACTCTCTAAAAAACATGCCTTCATTAAAGTAAATGGAGCCTGGAACTACAGGTTATTAGTAGGAGCTGTGAGTGGTTGCTATAGGAACAAAAAACATTCATAGTATAAGAAGCTTATATGTGAGGTAATAAGATGTCAGTTGGGAGACAGACAGAGAGAGACAGAGAGAGACAGGTAGAGAGAGAGACAGACAGACAGGGAAAGAGACAGAGAGATAGAGACAAACAGTGAAAGAGACAGACCTGGAAAGAGACAGATGGGGAAAGAGACAGACATGCAGACAGGGACAGAGACAGGCAGACAGGGAAGGAGGAGACAGCCAGAGAGACAGACAAAGATATATGGGGAAAGACACAGACCTTGATAGAGACAGATGGGGAAAGAGACAGACAAAGACAGGCAGACAAGGAAAGAGACAGACAGGAAAGACACAGACAAAGAGACATGGAGACAGACGGGGAAAGAGACAGACCTGTGAAAGAGACAGACCTGGAAAGAGACAGATGGGGAAAGAAACAGAAAGAGACAGACAGAATAAGACAGAGACAGACAGACGAGGAAAGAGGCAGACCTGGAAAAAGGCAGACCTGGAGACAGACCTGGAAAGAGACAGACGGGGAAAGAGACAGACGGGGAAAGAGACATCTGGAAAGAGACAGACGGAGCACATTACTTGGCCAATTCAGTTAAATCTGTGTGGAATATCTGTGGTGTTGAAATATATGTTGTGAAATGCTTCTATTAGCTTAGTTTTTCCCTTTTAATAATTACATTTATATCTATTTGTTTTGTGGTTTTTGTGTGCAGATTACATTTTTGTTAATACATTCTATTTTGTTAACAGCAGTTATTAACCCGGGCGATTCCGGGTAGTACAGCTAGTAGCACTATATAAGTGAGTAAAATAAATTGACTAAGTCACCTTTCACCAATTAGGCTGATGAGGTTATCCTATTCCTTACTGACCGAGAAATCCTCTTGTTCCCAGGAATGCATAGTTGGACTACAACACTGGGCACTAAGTAGCTGATGCATCTGTCTTCATTGCAGCTGTTGAAGATGGTCACACACCTGGGGATAGTGTTATTGCACATCTGGAGTCATTCTGAGGAGTGGTGGTGTTATTTTTTGGGGCTTCATGCATGTTGAGATTATCAGTAGCCCCTAACCTGCAACATGTTCTGTTTTTTAATCCCTGGGATTTTGGCACTTGACCTTCCTTGGAAGAAAGCCCTTCTTCATTACATCTTATACAATGGCAACAGCCAGCACTTTGATTTCACGATCAACAATCCTCAAAAGATGGATGTCTTATATTTTAGAACCCACCCCTGGGTCTGACCGATCTGTGGCCTTCCTTGGTATGCATCAACTTTTTCACCTCTGCCAATTCAGCTCGGTATTCCTCAACTACTTCTTCCCAGATAGCACCATTTTCTTCTCTTTTGCTGGTGATTTAGGGTTCAATCTTTTTAGGGATGCTGGAGAGTCTCCACGACTGTCTACTGGCTGACAGTTGGGGGTCTCCATCTTATATGTTTTACCTTTTTCAGTTGTGAAAATAAAACCGATGATGGACGGGCAGCCCGCGGATGGTCTGCATTTAACCAAGGGGGAATGTGGTGCCCTGGACAAGCCAGGTCATCACAGGTACTGCAACAACACACCACACAGCCCGGTTAGGCACATCAGTCACACACAAATCCTTGTTGCCTCCCTCCAGGGGCTGATGTCCACACCAGGTGGGGTGGAGCCAGGTGGTTGGCCCCACCCACCGAGGAGTACAGAGTCCTGGAGGCGGGAAAGGAGGAGAGAGTAGTTTTGGAGTAGTAAGAGTGAGGAGAAAAGTGGTAGTAGAGGAGCAGCCTGACCGTGTCCGGGTACGTGGCCCGGGCACATACAGCAAGGTTGGAAGACGGTGGTGACCGTCTGCATGAGGGGCCGATTGACGCTGAACAGTAGGATCGGGGACGGGTGGTGGCCCGCCGGTACCGAACCGGGGAGCGAAGAGACGCCAGCACCATCCGGCAGGGCCTACGGACCCCGACCAGGCTTGGAGTTGCCGTAAAACCGGTCAAATCCATTAGCGACGGGAACTTCCGGGGTTTCCCAGCAGCAAAGACCCGATTGAAGGCAATCGCTCAACCGTGAAGGGAAATACAGTCACCGCCAAGGCTACAATTCCCAGGGCCAGAGCCTGCGGGCAAAAGGAGCTCCCTCGGTATCTATCCACACTGGGGAGCGGGTTACCGGTGGGAAGCCATCGGGGCCGAAACACACTACAGGTGCAGGGAAAGGCAGTCACCGCCAACCTACCGGGAGTGACCACCACAGCCGTCTGCGGGACCCATCCATCCAGCCATTTGTTTTACCAGAGACTCCGTGTACGTTATTGGCTGAGTGAGTACCACCGTACTGTCTGGCACCGCACTGCCCCCACGACCCTGCACCTCACCAAACCCTGCCATCCACTCTCCAGTTACCCTCACCGGACCCCGGGACCACCCAAAAAAACCCCTACCCACGGAGGGGAGAGAAACATCTCGGCTGCTCCCTGTCATCGCTCCCGGGATCCCCGTCCAGAGCAGCGGTGGTGTCCCAACCTCACCACAAACCGTGGGTGGCGTCACAAACTGACTTCCCCAACCCCAAAAACTACCCCCTTTCACTCACGGGCGAGGAGCGCCGCTCGAGTCCCCGGATCTGGCCCACCGCTCAAGCCACCGAGCAGCGAGCAGCAAGCAGCAGGCTGCAGCAGCGCCGGACCCGAGCGCCAGCGGGAGCGCAGCGGCGGCGGCTCCCTCCCCGCCCGCGACAATGGCACCACCGCTGCTGGTGACGGGGATCCCGGGAGAGATGGTAGGGAGCAGCTAGGATGTTGTCCCCTCCGTGGGTCGGGGGGTTGGTGATCCCGGGGCCCTGTGGTGTAACGGGGAGGCTGGATGGCTGGGGTGCAGGGTTGCAGGGACAGCGCGGCGTGGTGCCAGACGGCACTGGTGTATTCACTCAGACAATCAATGACAGAGTCTCTGGTAAACCAAAACGGCCAGATGGATGGGTCCCGCAGCCGGCTGCAGTGTTGTTGTGCTCTCCCCGGATGGCTGATGGTGGCTGTCTTTCCCTGCACCTGTTAGAATGTTCTGACTCCTGTGGTTGCCCACCGGTAGTCCGCTCCCCGGCGTATAGGTGCCGTAAGAGCCCGTTTTGCCCGCAGGCGCTGGCCCTTGGATCTCTAGCTTGTGGTGGTGGCTGTATATCCTCACGGTGTGGACTGTTGCCTTCTGTCTGGTCTTGGTTGTTGGGAAACCCCTGGGGTTCCTGTCACACTCGGATTTGACTATTGTCGGCGGCTCCAAGCCTGGTCGGGGTCCGATGGTCCTGCCTGTGTGCTTAGCTTCACTCCGCTCCCCGGTTCGGTACCAGTGGGCCACCGCCCAACCCCGATCCTACGGCTCTGCAGAGTTCCGCTAACTCCTGCAGACGGCCACCACTGTCTGCCAACCTTGCGGTCAGTGCCTGGGCTCCGACCCAGACATTTGCAGTTCGTGTCCTCCTACTTTCACCTCCAAAACTAAACTGTCACTTTTCCCGCCTCCAGGCCTGGGAACTCCTCGGTGGGTGGGGCCAACCGCCTGGCTCCGCCCCACCTGGTGTGGACATCAGACCCTGGAGGGAGGCAACAAGGGTTTTTGGTTGACTGTTGTTAATGTCTAGGATAGGGGGTGTGTGTATGGTGTTATGTATGTGATTACCTGGCTAGTCCAGGGCGTCACACATGTGCGTGTGGTCTTTCACCTTTCCCTGCACCTGTGCAATACATTAATTTGCTCTGCCCACAGCAGGGCAGAGATGAAGTCAGTGTTGCGCAGGAGCACACTGGAGGACTTTGTGTGGATGATGTAGCATGCATCCTCCAAACAGAGCAGGATAGGATGACGAGGATTTAATGAAGATAGTAGAAGCCATACCGAGACCAGTGACGCCCATCAGACCGGGCCGCTCCACAGGTAAGTATAAGAAAAGCTGCTTTTTGTGGCTTGGGCACTTATATACAGCATTTTAGAATACTGTATATAAGGGCTTACTGTGGTGGCTGCAGTTTCCAGGAGACAAATCTGGTGACAGCTTCCCTTTAACATATCATTTTCCGCTGGCAAAGCTGCCGGTATTTTGCTAGTATAGTATATGCAAACAACTAACTGAATTTCAAACAGTTGCTTTATTCTTTCTTTGAGATAGACATCAGCACTTTGAATCTAAAAATCTATAATTTGACTCATGATCAGCGAGTGGTAGCAAAAATAAATGGAGGGATAATGAGAAAATGAAAGGGTGACATGTGCTAAAATAAAAAGATATTTGAGAGGTACCCAGAGAATACTCGTATTACTGATGGCTGGAAACAGTGTGGGAAACTATGTAGAGACATATGTAAAATCCGCTTTGTGGTTGGAAGATTTAAAGATTATTGTTTATTAGAGTGGAGACCAATGTTTTCTAATGGATGTGGTTTGCCTATGTATTTATCTAACAAGATATTCTTTATTTTATTACCACGAATTAGGATGCTCCAGGAAACCCGCACACAGATGAGATATGCAGACAACAGTGTGAGATAAGAATATAATATTTATTAAATCTTAAAATGTAAATTGATATTTAACAGCATGAATAATACACTCATATGCAGTGTTCTCAGGTGCACAGCTTCTGAGCTGTGTCTACTCAATGCACATAATGCTCCTTGCACTGTTGAACGCAGTAATGCTGGGACATCTTTCCTCTATGGCCACAGCACATACAATTGAAACCAGAAATTTGCATATACTATCTAAAAAGACACATCTGTCTATCTGACATGAAATCAGAATAAACCTTTCCCGTTTTACGTCAATTAGGATTACCACAAATATTTGCCAAATGCCAGAATAATGAGAGAAAATGTTTTAAGGCATTTTCATTACTTTCTGCAAAGTCAAAAGTTTACATACATTTCATTAGTATTTGGTACAATTGTGCTTAAACTGTATGACTTGGGTCAAATGTTTTGGATATGCTTCCACAAGCTTCTCACAAGAGTTGGTAGGAATTTGGGCCCATTCCTCCTAACAGAACTGGTGTAACTGAGCCATGTTTGTTTGTCGCCTTGCTAGCACCTGCCTTTTCAGCTTTGCCCATAAATATTCAATAGGACTGAGATCATGGTTTTATGATGGCCACTCCAAAACATTGATTTTCAACTGTAAGGCTATGTGTCCATGTTGCTTTTTTATGTGCTTCTTTTCTGCAGATGATAATGCACGTTTTGGCAGGAAAAATGCAACAGAAAAAAAAGTGAATTTTTTTGCATTTACGCGTTTTTTCCTGCTTCTTTTTGTGGTTTGTTTTAGTTATGGCGATCGTGGGGGTTCAGGCGCTGTACTCTAATGATCGCTCACGGGTCTCTGGCTGATGTTACTGCACAGAATGGTCCCAATGCCGCTCCCGGTAGTTTAACCCCCTAAATGCTGAGATCAGTGCGATCACAGCCTTCAGGAGGCAGGGAGAGGAATCACTTATCTCTCCCTGGTGATTGGGTCCCTGTAATGTGTGACGCCCTGGCCTATCAGGTCATCACAAGAGTGCCGTGAAATCGGTCCTTCTGCATGGTATCCGCTCCTCCTTGGTTACAGGTCCTGTCAATTTATTGTTGCTACCAACAGGTGTACATAAATCCTGGGAACACTCTGCACCACACCCACCAACCACCCATTGGGCAGCCTGAGGGGAATAGGGCCACCCAGATGGAGGGATGGAAGAGGGAGGGCAGAAATGTCAGAGTTGAGTAGAGTTGAGTAGTGAGACAGCGGTGACAGGACAGGTCATGCTGTGGAGCTGGGCTCCTGTACCCGTCCCAGGTGCCAGATTTTGGCCTGGCCAGAAGGAGCTGGAACCCCGGTCTCAGGGGGTAGTGACAGGGGGTACGGTGCTGCTACAGAGAGCAGGCCGGCTGCTTTGTGCTCAAACCGGGCAGGGGCCAGGGCATGACGGGGTACACGGACCCTAGGCTGGGAAGAAGCTTCACGCAGCCCAGTAATTCACCTGACGGGAACGGAGTCTTCAGGAACCGTTCCCCACCTGCTCCAGAATCGGGGTACTAGCGCAACGAGGGGGATAGGACTTCCCACAACCGTCTAGAAAATCCCAAGCATGAACCCTGAGAGCAGGCTCACCTTGCTAGCCACGCAGGTGAGTGGGACCCGAGTTGTCTTAGGTGAAAGGGATCCACCAAGTTACATACAGTGCCAAGGGACAAGACCAACCAGCAACACCAAAGGGGCACGGACCCAGTGTGCTCAGCCAAGAGAAACAGAGCATTCAAGAGTTTGGTTTACCTGGTGTCAGCGTCAGTGACTTTGGACTGTGTGAGTACCCGATATCCCTTCATCCCCGACGGGTTCCCCACTTCATACATCACCGGGCCCCGGGACACTAAACTCCTACCCACAGAGGGGTTAAACATCCTGCTGCTTCAACACCGTCACCGGGCTCCCCAACAGCAGCGGTGGTCTCTCACATTATCACGCACCGTGGGTGGCGTCACGAACATTATCCCATTCACCACCCAAAACAATCCCCCCTTTTTATTTCTCAGGTAGCCGCGCGACCCTGCCTCGGATCCGGAGACCCCTCGAGCCACTGTGGATCCGGGTCCGAGCAGCCCGTAGGCTGTCGCGGGGGTGGCACAAATGTGATTACAGGGACCCGATTGCTGCCATAGTAACCCTGGGTCATCACCATTATGACCAGGGTTATTGAGCTACGGAGAGCCTCACACACCATGCTGTATGCACTATAATATACTGCAGTGATAAAATACTGCTGGGAATCATAGAAACGCAAACAATAAATGCAGAAACAATTGACATGCTGCTTCTTTTTCAGCAACAAAATATGCCAGAAAAAAGAAGCAGTGTGTGCACAGCAAATCACGATTCTCATAGTCTTTACTGGGATGCTTTTTCCTGCTTTTATTGATTAAAGGACGCACGGAAAAACACATGCAAAAATGCAAAAAAAAAAAAGCCACATGTGCACATAGCCTAAAGGCCCTGTCACACACAGAGATAAATCTGCGGCAGATCTGTGGTTGCAGTGAAATTGTGGACAATCAGTGCCAGGTTTGTGGCTGTGTACAAATGGAACAATATGCCCATGATTTCACTGCAACCACAGATCTGCCAAAGATTTATCTCTGCGTGTAACGAGGCCTTTAGGGGTACTTTGCACGATGCGACATCGCTACTGTGATATCATCGGGGTCAAATCGAAAGTGACGCACATCTGGGGCCGGTAACGACGTCGCAACGTGTAAAGCCTAGATGCGCCGATAAACGATCGCAAAAGTGTCAAAAATCGGTGATCTGTGTAGCGTCGGTCATTTTCATAATGTCGCACCAATAGGAGATACGATGTTGTTCCTCGTTCCTGCGGCAGCACACATCGCTGTGTGAAGCCGCAGGAGCGAGGAACATCTCCTTACCTGCCTCCACCGACTATGCGGAAGGAAGGAGGTGGGCGGGATGTTTACGTCTTGCTCATCTCCGCCCCTCCACTTCTATTGGCCGCCTGCCGTGTGACGCCGCTGTGACGCCGCACGACCCGCCCCCTTAGGAAGGAGGCGGGTCGCCGGCCAGAGCGACGTCGCAGGGCACGTAAGTGCATATGAAGCTGCCGTAGCGATAATATTTGCTACGGCAGCTATCATAAGATATCGCATGTGCGACGGGGACAGGTACTATCGCACTCGGCATCGCTAGCTGATGCTAGCGATGTCGCAACGTGCAAAGTACTCCTTAGTGTCTAAAGCATTTGCACCTCTGAGCTGCGGGAATAGAAATACTTAAATATATAAAGTCCTGTTTTATGTTCTCACAGTCTTACAAGGAAAGGGGCCTTCTGTGCTCAGTGAATCTCTCTCAAAATTTAATGAAAGGTGTTGTCCAGGCTTACAATATAAATTTTCAGTTATTCTATGTGCCTACATAATCATAACCATATGCAGTTATGCAGGCCGGACTGGGACTAAAATTCAGCAGTGGCATTTGGGGATACACAGGCCCACTTGTCACTTGGTGAATGTGTAATATCTTTGTGCACTTGTAGATTGTGTAACACGACCAAATAACATGCAGTCACGGCTGCATCCAGTATTACAGCTCAGTCCTATTTATTGCTCTTAGTAGCAGGACCTGGTGAAGCCGCTATTTTCCCTACAGAGCTGAGTCTCGCAGATAATGAAGAGGATGCTGCTCTCCATATAATGCTGCGGTCACATGGCTGATGGACAGGGATACAAAATCAGATCTCCCTGAACCAATATTGATGATCTATTCTACAGACAGGTGATCAGGGAAGTTGTAGTTTTCACTGATGCTAATTTTGGGTGCATGCCACTTAGGGAATGTGCAATGACATTTCTGGGGCAGATCCCACCATGGAAACCACTATGAAAAATACTCGAATGACCATCTGCATCTACTCGCTGTGCACAGGATCAGGCTTTTCAGCATTTTTTTTAACCACTTCAGGTTTCTAAAACCACCAAGTTGTTAAAAGAAGTGACCGGTCCATTCTTCTGGTGTTTTCCACTCGAAAGACGCTCTGTACTTTACAATGCAGATCAATGACAAGGCTCAGGAGATGCCTGGACGTCTTTTGTTGCGTTTTACCATTGCTTTTTCTTAAAAGTGCAGTAAAAAGTATGTGACAAAAACAATGGGAAACACAAAAAAAAAAAAAAGATGGTCAATACTGTTGAAAAAATATCCAGGAAACGACAGTAAAATTGCACAGAAGATCGGTCAGGAAAAAAAAAATGCCACAGATTTCAACATCTTCTGCATGAGAAACATGGCGGTGTTGCTTGAGTTTACAATAACTTGTGTACCACATACACTTAGGTTTTCCGGTGTTGGAAACCCATTCCCTGCATTTTGTGTTTTATTCTCTCTCCCCAGGTCTGCTATTGTCTGTAGCGCTGATGTCACTTCACAATGACAGCACTTCGACCAATCAAGGAGCTCAGCAGCTAACTAATTGGCTGCAGTGCTGTTGGTGTGATGTCAGAGATGCAGACAATTATAGACACCAGATGCAACAGAAGTTTGTATTTTTTTTAGAACAAAAAGGACGCATCAGACATTAAGAGAATGTGAACAGTCAGCATCATGGAAGGGGTACTCACATGAATATATCACTAGAACCAAATATTTGAGGAGGATTTGGAGACATTCTGCATAAAAAATGTGCAAACATATGCTAATTTACACAGTTTTTGGAGCAGAAACTGAGCAGAATCTTGCCAAATTTTCCTCAATCTCAAAACAAAGTTTTTTTTAATTATTTTTAAGCTTTAACAAGGCCATGAACTTGGATTGTCAAGTTCAGAACCACCATCAGCACATGAATTCCGCACCAGAACCAGCATCAGCACATGAATGTAGCTTCAGAACCAGCATCAGCACATGAATGTAGCATCAGAACGACCGTTAGCACATGAAATAAGCTTCAGAACCACCATCAGCACATGAATGTCGCAACAGAACCACCATCAGCACATGAATGTAGCTTCAGAACCACCATCAGCACATGAATGTAGCTTCAGAACCACCATCAGCACATGAATGCAGCACCAGAACCACCATCAGCACATGAATGCAGTACTAGAACCACGATCAGCACATGAATGCAGCACCAGAACCACTACCAGAACATGAATGCAGTGCCAGAATTACCATCAGCACATGAATGTTGCATCATAACACCATCAGCACATGAATGCAGCACCAGAACTATCATCAGCACATGAATGCAGCACCAAAGCCACCATCAGCACATGAATGCAGCATCAGATCTACAGTCAGTACGTGACTGCAGCATCAAAACTAAAGTCAGTACATGAATCATGCTTAGCCTCATGTATAATTGGTTTGTATGAAAATAACATATGATATCGTAGCTGCAGCTAATCGGGGTAAGATCAGCTGTTCTTCAGTTTTGTTGTTACCGTGCGCGCTCCCACGGTCACAACGAGATCTGAAGATGCGAGGGCGCATGTGCCGCCCTGTCATGCACAATACTAGGTACTTCAGAAACACGACGCCGGAGGTAAGCGCTATGTGCAGGCGCCAACTGCGACGCCATGTTTCTGGATAGAGAAATTTACATACAGCCAGTGAGAGGGAGGAACAGGCGACGGGGGGGGGGGGGGGGGGGAATCATGTCCATAACCTGCCCGGATATTATCAGCAGAGGTGCACACGTCAATCAAAAAGTGGATGAATTTTCAAACTTTATAAACTTGGATTTCACAGCCTAAACATCCGAGCTGCCCACTAATGGTATGTACAGCCTGTGCCTGATAGTGCCAGTACTGCACTGGCTTTATCTATTACACGAAAATCCTGATGTTTGGTTCCCTTTAATATAACACATACACTGCCCACTCTGAATAAAGTACTCACCCCACTACCTGTTGCAAAGCTGTGTCCCTTTCACGATTGTTCTCCCCTTCTCCAGTACAGCTCATCTTCCACTCCTCCATGGAGCGCTCACTGCCACCCGACGTGTCTCTGTGCACCCGCAGCAGTGTGATGACGTCAACAAAGTGCTGATCTCATTACGCTGATGCACCTTGGAGCCCAGACCCATGTGCACTTTTCAAATGTATTTACGGCTGAGAGACGCAAATACATTTGATCAGGAAGGAGGAAGCTGCAGTCACCGCCGCTCTCCTTAGCAGTGTGTACACCGGGCGCAGGACCACACAGCAGGGCCGGAACGGGACAGCACGTATTGCAGAAGAGAGTGGCAGTGACTGAAGATTAAGCGACCCCTACAGGCACCGGTCCACTACAGGCACCAGCCCTTCTGGCATTTTCCAGAATTGCCCTATGGCCAGTCCGGCCCTGACAGCGTCCTATGATTATCTTATACTTCTCATGCAGTAATATGAACACATACAGTATATACGATTTGTCACTTACTAGTCTCCAGCTCCATAGAAATGAATTGAGAGATGCAGGCTGACACTAGTCATCACAAGTATATAAATCACATAGATGCAGAGACATGACAGTCCACTCACACCAAGAATAAAGGGAAATAATGACTTCCGTCTTTTATCCCAAGCTTGGGCCACCCCTTTAATTCTTAGATTTCTTATGGATTGGAAGACAGAAACATTATCTATCAGCTATAGGCTGGACTACCTACTTTCCTCCATGTATCCCTGCAATCATGACAACCTTCACAATACAATGCACAAATTATTTATGGTGATTGCTAAACGCAGTGAATGAAAATGATGCAATTGCTTTTTTTTTGCATCCAACTAAATTAAAAAAAATGAACATAAATGTATTGCTTATATAAGTGTATGGTAAAATGGAGCCTAAAAATATTATATTTGCTATTAATTTATTCACTCACAAAGCAATATATCAGAGCGGTGCTGTTCTGCTCCATACACTCTTTACATCTGGCTGCAGCTGACTGGTGGCAAGGCCAGGTGATGGACCCCATTGATCTGTGGCAAATCTAGATCCACAGAGGATGAAAGAAATTTTTTTGGCTTGACACTACTACTCAATGGTAAACTTAACATCCCCATACGTGTATAAAATGAGCCACCCTGTTACAGAGGCAACTACTTGACCTTATAAAGACTAACCAGGAACGGCATATTCCAAAAGTCACAAATTTGGCAGGTTTTCTAGAAACAATCTAGGTGATTAAGGCCCCATACAGGTTAGTACACATATGTGTACATGTATGTATTCCCTGCCCAAAATATGGTTTTCCCACCGACATGACAAAATTGAATCCTGCAACAAGTGATCAAGTGCTTCATATATAAGTCAAGATAAGTGACTTTCCCATGACCTAAGAGCCAAGTAAACAGTGATTTAGTCCATTTTTAGCTTGGAGTATTGCGCTATGCCTCTTTTGTCTTGGTAGTCCTGTGTCCTCCCCATAGAAGTCCAATGATAGTCTCCAATCTTTGGTACATAAAGCCCAGTCCCATGTGCCCTTTGATCATTTTTTTTAAATTTTATTCTGATTAATCTGACTAAATTGTGATGAGATGTTTTTTTGTCATAGCTGCTCTATATACTGTAGTTTGTTTCTTGCATGGAACTTAGTGCAATTGATCAATCACTCAGTAGTAAACCTAAAGCCTGCTTTACACGAGACAATAGATTGTGCGATAGCACAATCGATCGTACCCGCCCCCGTTGTTTTTGCATCACGGGCAATTAATTGCCCATGGCACACAAACTCGTTTAACCCCCGTCACACGTACTTACCTTCCGGACGACCTCGCTGTGGGCGACGAACGTCCACTTCCTGGAGTGGGCGGGACGTTCGGTGTCACAGTGACGTCACACGGCAGGCGGCCAATAGAAGCGGAGGGGCGTAGATGAGCGGGATGTAAACATCCCGCCCACCTCCTTCCTTCCATTAAGCCGTCGGGTGCCGCGCTGTTGTTCATCGTTCCGATGGTGTCACACGGAGCAATTTTAATTAAACAATTTTATGAAACCTAGTGACAAGTACACGACTCACGATTTGTGAGCGATACTGTGTCGCTAGGAGGTGTCACACGAAACCACGTCGTGCGGTATGCCGGATGTGCGTCACGAAAACCGTGACCCCAACGACATATCACACAATCTATCGTCTCGTGTAAAGCCCGCTTAAGACAGCAAATAAAGGAAATATAGACAGTGGCTCTGTTCTGTCCGACCAACAGATGCCTTTGGGGATATCTGCAATTTACTGGAAAATAAATGCACATTTGAGCGCTCCTCAATAGATGCTGCAGTTTTACAAAAATACTACTCTATACTGACGGTTTATTAAATATATGAGAACTAGTGATGGGCGGACCCATACTGTAAAAGTCCGGATCCGCGCGGTTTCAAAAGTATGTGGGTGCCGAGTCTGGAGTTCTCAGAGAACTCCAACTAATGATCCATAGCTGACAACTTAGGAAATAAGAAAAAAATAAAGTAAAAATAAAGAAAATAAGAATCAAGCAAGTGTGTTATACTTACCGAGTCTCGGGCACAGCAGTAACTGAACCCGCGGCTGCGGACTCTTCTTCCAAGGCCGCTCATTATTGCTCATCCATATTCACTGCTTCCCCCGCCCACCGGTAGGGTTGGCGTCTGTGATTGGTACTACTTGCAATCACAGACTCTGTCTGTGAGTCCCTACCGTGGTGTGAAACTAAATAAATAAAAAAAAATTGCCTCCCATTACTATTCTAGGGTTTAGTGGCAGCTGTGGGCTGTTATTAACCCCTTATTACCCTGATTGCCACTGCACTAGAGCAATCGGGAAGAACCTAGTAAAGTTTCGGGATTGTCATATCTAATGGATGCAACAATCCTGGACAGCTGAAGGCTGCTATTTTTAGGCTTGGGGGGGCCCAATAACTATGGGTCTCCTCAGCCTGAGAATACCAGCTCCCAGCTGTCAGCTTTATCATGGCTGGGTATCAAAATTGTAAAGACCACACTCCGTTTTTTTAAATTTATTGGTTACAGTACGACACTCTGTCACTCAGGCTGGGGGTGCATCTGACAGCAACCAATCGCAGACGCAGAGACTGATGGTGGGTGGGGGAAGCAGTGAATATGGTTGAACAATAATGAGTAGCCCAGGAAGTGAGGAAGAATGAGCGACTGCGCGAGCAGTTACAGCTACGCCAGAGACTCGGTAAGTATAGTGCAATTGCTCCAATCCCTCTATTCCTTCTACCGCCATATTTAACAGCCAGATTCTGGCCACCATAGACTTGTATGTGGAGCGGCGTCCGGACAGATATCTGAGATCAATTCCCAGCCGGACCCTTTTTTTAAATCCAGTTTGACCTGCCGATCTCAGTTATCTGTGAGTCCGCCCATTAATAATGAGATTCCATTTGTCTATCAGACTGTAATAAATGTCTGTAATAAAATAATGGAAAGCTTAATGAATAACTGTATATGTGGAGCCCAGCATTACCTTCAGGTGCAGGTCGTCGCAGGGTCTCCACGGGCTTGGTAGTCTTCTGGTCACAGGTAGGTTGACTTCTATGGGATTCATGACGCCACTTTTGGTATTGCATTCAGGGCGACTGCCACTGCAGTTTAGGGGACACCTGGGGCTGATGGTAGGTGCAGTTAGATATGGTGGCCTCCCGAGAGTGAGGCTAGCCCCAGGGCCCGGTGTAGGTGTGTGGTACCACTGGTCGCAGAAGAACTCACACGCACAGCAGGAATGTCTTTCAGGGTTTTTACTCACTTCAGATGGCAGGGGTGAGTTAACCCGGGCGATGCTGTGATGCTGCAAGAGGGGAACCAGGCTCCTTCAGGCTGACTTAGTGGGTGGCTGCTGACTCGCCTTCCTAGCCCTCTTGTTTTTGTGGTGACCCAGACTTGAAGTCCTACGGAGTCACCCAGGGAAGTTGCTTCCGCCTGTTCTCCCCTTTTCGGCCCATTTGCTTGTAGCCTGGACCAGGTAACTCCGGCTGCTTGCCTCTTGTCATCTATGGGCCCTCTCGTTGCTATGTGGCTGCGGACTCTGTATTGGTGAGGTGAAGGGCATGAAGTGCCCTCACCAGCAGGTTGAGCAGGTCAACTGAATGGGCCCCTGCTCTGGGGACCTGTAACCCCGTGCGGGCCTGGTTTACCTGGCAGTCCCCGTACTCAGCCACCTCTCTGCACTCCGGCCTCAGGTGGTTTTCGGGCGGCACTGCAAGGTGACCGTTCTCCCCCGCCAGCAAGCACTGCACCTGCAGTGTCTGACTAGTGACAGCCTGCAGGTTCTTTCTCTGCGACTGCTCTCTTTCCCTGAGCTTCTCTAACTGACTGGCTCACTACTCCCTCCCCTCTGTGCCTGCCTCCGCAACTTAGCAGCCGGCCTCTCTACCACACCCCTTGAGTGGAGATGGAGGCCACGCCCCCTCTTGGATTCCCCAGGGGTCCCTTCAAAGGTCAATGTGGGAGACCTAGTTACTATGCACCTGTGTGTTCACACCCCGGTCAGCCTTCTGGATTACCTGTGTTGTACTGCCCCCCAGCATGGGAGCAGTACTCAGTGGTGCCTTACCAGGTCAGGGGCGCCACATATATGGTAGAAATGCAATACATTTTGCACAGTACATTCAGGTCAGTAAGGTATATCCATGAGGCCGTAGTATGATCATTGATCACAAAGATTGACCCAGGTAATTTACTAATAAAATATATTCCCATAGTGCTTGCAATGTTATATAATTAACATCTCCTGAAATTCTTAGCAAAATTTGACTTTATTGTAATACAGATCGTTGAGAAATTAAAATGTTGTAGCCCCTTAAATGTACTGTTTATCGGTGGGGTCTCGAGTCTTCCTCTTATTGCTCAAAAGGCTCCAGTATGAAAACAAACAGTACTGAGAACAGGCTCAATGGAAAGGCGACAATAACATAAAAATGTAAAAGTTCTGTTACACATTAAATATGGAGCCACAGATTCAACTATGTAGTTAATAGGAAATGCAGAATGATGTGTATTTCTCATAGGGAATTAAAAAAGAAAATCTCTGCAAAAAATTAGAATTCCCAAATCTTGACTGAGGAAATAGCTACTTACATATGAGTATGTGAATACATACAGTTGCTTATTGAAAGAACCCACAAGCAGGATAAATCTAATCTTTGTTCACAGACTGTCAGGCTTGTAATTCACATTGAAAGAATGTTTGAAGTAACCAGGGGACGGGGACGGAATTTTAAAGAATTGTCTCTGTGGATGTGATCTGTATGCCAATGCCTTCATTCTTTTTTTAATGAAGCAATTAATTGTAAGTAATACACCATATAGCCCAACAAGCACATTCTGATTCACAAGTGGATAATAAAAGCGCACAAACTTGTTTTACAAGAGATACAACTGTACACAACGTATTGTATTTAGGAACATTTACTTCCAAAACTATAGGAAAGAATTGCTGTAGAAAGCCAATACTTTACCCAGAAAGTCTTGGTTGCAATGTAGTGCTATCTCTTTCATTTATGAGTCAATCATACTCATCTGCCATGTGCATAATAGCATACATCTAAAAATATATACCAGGCAGTAATGCACAACGGAGATGCCTTTTTGTCAATATTTGTAATAAGATCAGATATATGTGCATTTTGGACAATCAGTAAAGTATAGATCGGGTCATGTGATTGTCGCAGTAATATTCGAAATAATACACATCTGTATTTTCAAATACTAACATTCTGCAAGTCATGTACATCAGCGTGTAACCCCCTTTTGCAATGCTCTTTAAAGGGTTGGACATGGACTGAGATGGCAGCTACCAACAGGTGGCACTAAAGTGACAGTTTTCTTCCATCTAGTGAACTATTCTTTACGTTTAGCACATGAAATAACAAAAAAAAACAGTGCGCTGATTTTACCTTTATCAATTAAATGTTGTCGGATCTAAAGTAGATCAATTGTCTGCAAAACAACTGATATACTGAAAACACAGGTTAAGTAAAAAACAAACAAACCCCACATAGGAATATTCATTTAAATTTAACAGAGATATACAGTAGAAGAGGAGAAAACCCACATGTGAGCTGCAACACATGATATATGTTCACAGATCTACTGGACAAAAAGGACAACTTCACCTGCCACAAATGTAAACTAGTGGCCCTTGTAGAAGAAAAGGTGCAGGGGTTGGAAGAAAGAATAGCGACACTGAAGCTAATTAAAGAAGGTGAGGATTTCTTGGACATAGCATAAGCAACCCTTCAGAACATGGAGATGGAGAAAAGCTTCGGAGCACCTACAGAGGCAGAAACATGGATACCTGTGACCAAAAGGAGCCAGCGACTCACAAAGCAGTCACCACCCACGTCTTAGGAACCGTTATCAAACCCTCATGCAGAATGATTAAAATGACACAAATGAAGAAGTAACCATTCCAGCAAAAGAAGAAAGAAAAGCCACCGAGAAACACTCTGGAGCGTAAAAAAAATACTGTTCCTGGGGAGAAAAGAAGAGTGTTAGTTGTGGGCGACTCACTACTAAGAGGCACAGAGGCAGCTGTCTGCAGGCCAGACTTATCCACACGAGAAGTATGCTGCCTCCCAGGAGCAAAAATCAATGATGTGACCGACAGGATACCAAACCTCCTAAAGGGGGCTTTACACGCAACGACATCGCTAACGAGATGTCGTTGGGGTTACGGAATTCGTGACCCACATCCGGACTCTTTAGCGACGTCGTTGCATGTGAAACGTACGAATGACCGCTAATGATCAAAATTACGCACCTAATAGTTGATCATTGACACGTCATTCTAATCCCAAATATCGTTGCTGTTGCAAGACGCAGGTTGTTCGTCGTTCCTGAGGCAGCACACATCGCTACGTGTGACACCCCAGGAATGAGGAACAACACCGTACCTGTGTCCTCCGGCAATAAGGTGGGCGTCACTTTTGACTGCTCTCCGCCCCTCCGCTTCGATTGGACGGCTGCCGTGTGACATCGCTGTGACGCCGCACGAACCGTCCCCTTAGAAAGGAGGCAGTTTGCCAGCCACAGTGAAGTCGCAAGGCAGGTAAGTGCTGTGATGGGTCCTAACAATGTTGTGCACCACGAGCATCGATTTGCCTGTGATGCACAACCGACGGGGGTGGGTGCTTTCACCAGCGACATCGCTAGCGTGTAAAGCAGCCTTAAGTTCCAAGGATGACCACCTATTCCTATTGATACATGCAGGTACAAATGACACCGCAAAAAATGACCTACAAACTATCTGCAAAGACTTTGAAAATCTGGGGAAGAAAGTGAAGGAACTGGATATGCAGGTAGTTTTCTCATCAATCCTCCCAGTTGATGTTCATGGCATCAAGAGATGGAACAGGATCCTAGAAGTGAACAACTAGCTAAGATGGTGGTGCAGACAGCAAGGATTTGGATTTTTGGACCATGGTGTGAATTACCTCTTCGGTGGACCAAGTCCCCAGGTCCAGACGATTTACATCCTAGAGTCCTGAAAGAGATAGCTGAGGAAATAATAGCCCCGCTTGTAATAATCTTGAATAAGTCAAGGGAAACAGAAGAGGTTCCTTTAGATTGGAAAAGGGCAAATGTGGTTCCTATCTACAAAAAGGGGGAAAAGGAGGATCCAGGGAATTACAGGCCAATAAGTCTGACCTCTATTGCAGGAAAAATCTTCGAGCAAATTGTCAAAGAACATGTACTTAGGTACCTGGATGGGAAGGCATTAATCAACCAATGCCAGCATGGCTTTATGACCAATAAGTTTTGTCAGACCAACCTGATTTTCTTCTACAACAAAGTCACTGAATGGTTGGACCAGGGGAATGCTGTGGATATGTCGCGGGCGGGGAGGACGCCGCTGCCGCGCTCGCTAACGCTTGGGTCCGGCGCTGCTGCTGCTCGGTGGCTCGAGCGGTGGGCCGGATCCGGGGACTCGAGCGGCGCTCCTCGCCCGTGAGTGAAAGGGGTGGTTGGTTTGGGGGATTTAGTCCGTGATGCCACCCACGGGTTGTGGTGAAGATGGGCACCACCGCTGCTGGTGACAGGGATCCCGGGAGCGATGGTAAGGAGCAGCTGGGATTTTGTTTTCCCTCTCCGTGGGTAGGGGTCGGTGGTCCCGGGGCCCGGTGGTGTGACGGGGAGGCAGGGAAGGTGAGGTGCAGGGTTGCAGGGACAGCACGGCGCGGTGCCGGATGGCACGGGTGTACTCACTCAGTAAGAGATGCACAAAGTCCTCGGTAAACCAAACGGCTGGATGGACGAGTCCCGCAGCCGGCTGCAGTGTCTCTCCCCGGACAGGTGATGGCGGCTGTCTTTCCCTGCACCTTTGTGTACTTGTTTAACTATGGTGGATCGCCAACGGTAGTCCGCTCCCCGGTGTATGGATGCCGGAGGAGCCCATTTGCCCGCAGGCGCTGGCCCTTGGGTCTCTAGCCTTAGGCGGTAGCTGTATACCCTCACGGTGTCGGCGGTTGCCTTCTGACGGGTCTTTGGCTGTTAGGAAACCCCTGGGGTTCCTGTCACATTTGGATTTGCCTGTTGACAGTGACTCCAAGCCTAGTCGGGGTCCGATGGCCCTGCCTGTGTGTGCTGGCTTCACTTCGCTCCCTGGTCGGTACCGGTGGGCCAATGCCTGACCCTGGTCCTACATTTCCGCGTCGATTCACCACTCCTGCAGACGGCCACCACTGTCTGCCAACCTTGTTGTCAGTGCCTGGGCCCCAAACCCAGACACTCTTCACTTGAACCTCCTCCACTGAACTCCTGAACTCAGACTGTCACTTTTCTCGCCTCCAGGCCTGTGAACTCCTCGGTGGGTGGGGCCAACTGCTTGGCTCCGCCCCACCTGGTGTGGACATCAGACCCTGGAGGGATGCAACAAGGGTTTTATGTTTGGCTAATGTTACTGTCTAGTGGGGGTGGGGGTGTATGTATGTTACCTGTGACGACCTGGCTAGTCCAGTGTGCCACAGATATAGTATACCTTGACTTCAGTAAGGCATTTGATAAAGTATCACATGACATCCTCATTGAAAAAATGATCAAGTATGGAATTGACAAAAAAAAATCAGATAGATGGATTCACAACTGGCTTAATGATTGAGTGCAATGAGTCATACTAAATGGATACACATCAACCTGGAGGAAAGTCAAAAGTGGGGTACCGCAAGGCTCTGTCCTGGGACCAGTGCTGTTTAATATCTTCATAAATGTACTGGATAATGGAATTATTGGGAAACTCATAAAATTTGCAAACGATACTAAGATAGGAGGAGTAGCCAACACTAAAGAGGAAAGAGAGCGTATTCAAAAGGATCTAGACACATGCAAACAATGGGCTGAGGAGAACAGAATGGTTTTTAACAGGGACAAATGCAAAGTCCTACATCTGGGTAAAAGAAATGTAAAAAGCATATATAGTATAGGGGGAACAGAAATAGGTGATAGCACCGGGGAAAAGGACTTGGGGAAAATAGTGGATCCCAGATTCAACATGAGCCAACAATGCGAAGCTGCAGCTAAAAAGGCCAAAACAATTCTGGGATGTATCAAGACAAGCATTGAATCTAGATCAAGAGAGGTAATTATTCCCCTATACTCTGCCCTGGTCTGACCCCACCTGGAATACCGTGTACAGTTCTAAGGCGTCCCAATTCAAGAAAGACATCGATATATTGGAGCAAGTCTAGAGAAGAGCAATTAAGATGGTAGAAGGTCTGCAAACCATGTCATATTTAGAACGACTAAAATAACTAGGGATGTTTAGTTTGAAAAAGAGAAGGCTGAGAGGAGACTTTAATTTAACAGAGATATACAGTAGAAGAGGAGAAAACCCACATGTGAGCTGCAACACATGATATATGTTCACAGATCTACTGGACAAAAAGGACAACTTCACCTGCCACAAATGTAAACTAGTGGCCCTTGTAGAAGAAAAGGTGCAGGGGTTGGAAGAAAGAATAGCGACACTGAAGCTAATTAAAGAAGGTGAGGATTTCTTGGACATAGCATAAGCAACCCTTCAGAACATGGAGATGGAGAAAAGCTTCGGAGCACCTACAGAGGCAGAAACATGGATACCTGTGACCAAAAGGAGCCAGCGACTCACAAAGCAGTCACCACCCACGTCTTAGGAACCGTTATCAAACCCTCATGCAGAATGATTAAAATGACACAAATGAAGAAGTAACCATTCCAGCAAAAGAAGAAAGAAAAGCCACCGAGAAACACTCTGGAGCGTAAAAAAAATACTGTTCCTGGGGAGAAAAGAAGAGTGTTAGTTGTGGGCGACTCACTACTAAGAGGCACAGAGGCAGCTGTCTGCAGGCCAGACTTATCCACACGAGAAGTATGCTGCCTCCCATATTTAGAACGACTAAAATAACTAGGGATGTTTAGTTTGAAAAAGAGAAGGCTGAGAGGAGACTTAATAGCGGTCTACAAATATCTGAAAAGTAGTCACAGTGCAGAGGGAACTTCCCTATTCTCATTAGCACAAGGAAGTACAAGAAGCAATGGATTGAAACTTAAAGGAAGGAGATTCAGATGAGACAATAGGAAAAACTTTCTGACAGTGAGAGCAGTCAGGGAGTGGAACAGGCTACACTGGGAGGTGGTGAGCTTTCCATCAATGGATATCTTCAAGTGGGAACTGGATACACATATGGCTGGGATGAATTAGGAAAGCCTGCACTTGTAAGGGATTGGACCCGATGGCCCTTGAGGTTCCTTCTAACTCTACCATTCTATGATTCTATGAAAATATCTTACCCTGTAGTTAAGGTAGTAATATACATTATTGTGTATTTCAGTGAGAGATTCATGCCCAAGTTTTCCTTTTTTTTAACAAATGAATGCAAAACTAGTGAGTATTCCTTGAGAATTCCAATTGAAATTCTTAAAAATCTGGCCCCTTCAAGCACAGCAAACTGTATTAAAACAGACAGTACTTTTCTTTAATTTGATAAACTGCATAGATAAATGTGCAAAATAGAGTTGGTTTGAATCAATTTGTAAAACTTGGTCCATCTTTGGTCACTGGATTGGAACCCTAATAACTGCCTCCTGCCTCCCAACATCTGCGACTTTTCTTTTGATTAGCCAACCTGGCTTGACATCATTGTTGCAGCATGATACACATATGACATCACACCAGGCCGGCTAGTGAAATGAAGAATTGCAGATACTGTGAGGTAGTAGGCTGTTCTCAGAGCCCATATTTCTTGACATGGAGAAACAATGGTTGGGGGCTGCTCTTGCCTGCTAGTCTGGTTGTCTTTAGAAATACTATTATGAGCAGGGGCTCATCCAAATGAATGCTTGTACTCCTTCTCTGTGGCCAGAAAACTACTCAGACAATGCAGGGCCAGGTACCACACTTCAGTAAGACTTTATTGGGTTACCAACAGACAATAGCAAATAGTACATTCCCAGCAAGAACACAAGATGGTTCAAGTGACAGAGGCTTACCCTTCAACTAACTTACCAGGAATTAGAACCTCTGTGACTTTGGTGCATCCCAAGTCACTACCACAGCCAGCAGCACCCTGCTTTTTCTTGGCACCCACTGAGAGCAGATAGCAAGCTTAGGAAGCTGTCCGAACACAATGAGGTACGTGGGGACAGGAGCAGGCCCTTTTAATATCTTTCAGCTCCCATTTTGGAGCATTGTGTTCCACAGGATTTCTGAAAGATAAACATAGATATTCCCTAATTATTTGCTAGTTCAATTAGACTTAACAATTATCATTCAAATTATGCAGCAGTGGCTGTTGATTGGTTGCAGTCGTCACAAGACTTAGAAAAGTTAAGTTCTCCCCGCAGGCAAAGACTACTAATAGATAGCTATGCGACTCCACGGAAAATATTTCTAGTTTCTGAAACTTGAAAGAATTTTGAGAGTATTATCAATCTTTTCAGGAAGTAGCCAAAGTAATAGCAAAGGTTTTACATCTGTCCATTTCTTTGCTATCTACTAAATATTCTTAAAATAAGCTTCTTAATTTAGAGAATTCTAATTTTAAACTTCCCATGAAAATAATCCTATCTTTCTTTTTCCAGGGCAAATAACATACAGCTCTGGAGATATGTACTAGTGTTCCACTCAGTCACTGCTCTTCACAAAAGTTCTTTTCTTGACGTTATCTGGAAGAGATATGCTCCCTTTGAAGACTTTTTTTTAAGGAAGGAAACGTCTAGTTGCTAAAACAAATATGAAGCAAGTGTGCATTGGACAGACTAGTTATTTAGGCGTCCAGTTTAAAATTAGAAAAATATTCTCCAACTCCGTCTGTAATATGTGATTTTTCTATTTCGCCTATAACCAATTTGTGATAATCGGTCTGGATAATTAAATGTCTATCCTGCAAAATGACTAAAATCTTCAAGTTAGAACTATTAAGTATGCCCTAATCTTTACAGACCTATAAAACCTCCTTACTGTTTTCAGCCTATTTAAATATGTGCACACATTTAGGATTTGGCGCAGAAATATCTGGATCATTTCTGCATCTTTTGGCAGGAAAAACACAGTGGAAAAAAATGCATGTTTTGCCATGTTTGGTGTGTTTTTCCACATTCTAGACTTTGTCACAAATCTGTACTCAAAAACGCATCAAAAACGCCATGTTTGCACACAGCCTTTCTAGCTGTTATTTCTATACTACTATAATGTCTGATATACTGTATACAGCACTCATCAATAATTCCTGCACTGTCTCTCTGTTGGAGCCCTTATAATCAAATTTTGTATTCTTCATAACTGCAACAACCATCTTTCATCTGCCAATGATCAGTAATCATCTAGATATATTTACAGCCATGAAAAAACAATGATGATTCTGCCACTCCTAAACTTCTTTTCTACATGATTATTGCAGTGAGTATTTTTCTTTTTCTTCCTACTGTTTTCAATTTTCTCATTTTTTTCTGCTCTTTTAAAAACACTTGACTGGTTTGGATGACAAGTCTCTATATTTCAGCAGCTTAATCTTTTTTTAAACTGAATTTGTTCTGTTACAGCCATCATTTTCTTCACCTAAGGCTGATATTTCCTCGCCTAGATGTCAGGCAAGCCTGATATCTTGGAGTTTAAGTTGACTGTAATCTGTCTCATCTTTCTCCATTGCCAATTTCAATTGATATCACGAAAAACAAATCTCTCTACTTTCATTCGTTAGTTTGCCATTGACAATCATGTAATTCAACTTTTATTGACATTCAACTAAATAAAGCAGTTTCACAATCCATCATGAGTTTAGCATCCAGGCTGAATGTCAAAATTATATATAGACCAACAAAATGAAAAGAAGGCACTAAATTTAACTTAAAAGGTATAACTACATTTTATTTAAATATATTAAAATACAAAGATTAGCATATAAGACAAGGTCTCTATGAAAAAGAAACAGGGACAGTCAAACATCAAGAGGAAAAAAGTCTACCATGTTTGTAACCACAATCCCTTAATAACAGACCAATCATTTTTAAAACGGCATCCATTAAGGGTATTTATTCCTTACTGCCATTTTAAAATGACTGTAAGAAATCTGTGTAGTCCCCAGTGTTGGAAAATCTCCAGGGTTACAGCTACCAGGGGTAGCTGAAACCCTGGTTAAGATGATCAGGGCCGATTTATACCATAAAACAGTTATCAAGTTAAAATAAATGACATCACTGGTAAAAAATTATTGTTCTCCCATCTGCCATGATCAAACATGTCAGATGGGAGAGAGATGTCCTCCCCCGGTCGCTTGGTATGGCCAAACTCCCCTTGGTGCTACTTCCTCCTCTCCAGCTTATAAAATGGAGGGCATATGCATTGTGCGCCTGACGTCATCTGCTCCCTCCACTTGATTTCTCTCCCATCTGACGTGATCAAACATGTCAGATGGGAGAGACATTTCCTCCCACGGTCACCCTGGTCCTCTGATATGCCAAATCTCCTTAGTCAACCTCCTGGTTGTCAAAGGGTGGGCACATGCAGTGTAAACCCACTGAAATCTGAATCCCCCACCTAATTTCTTTCTAATCTGACATGTTCAAACATGTCAGATAAGGCTGCTTTCAAACATCAGTTTTTTGCCATGAGGCACAATCCGGCAAAAACATGAAAAAACAGATCTGGTGTCTGTTCTCGCCGGATCCGTTTTTTCCTCCATAGACTTCTAATAGCGCTGGATTGTGGATCCAACACGCCAATTTTGGTCAATGGTGTGCTGGAGTAAGAAGTGCCAAATTTATTAAGAATTGTGCACCTCATAATCATTTTGGGGCATATTTTAGCTGCCATAGGCCACTGCAAGAAATCAGTCCAGGACAGGAGTACATTTCTGTCATAACGAACGAATTAGTTAGCTTTGCTAGGGAACAGCCTCGGAAAAGCAGCACCTAGTTTTAAAAAGTTGTTGGAGTTGGCCAACACTGGCATAAATCCACCAAAAGTCCCCAAATTTGTGTTCAACAATGCATTGGGCATTTTGCCAAATTTCAAGCAGTTTTATACAGAAAGATGGCAAAAACTACTTGATAAATCAGAGCCATTGTTCCCATGAAGGTCTAAGTTGTTTTCCCACATTATAAGGTCATCTGGAGAATACAATGGCTGAGAGGATAAATCTATGAACTTAGTAATAAGAAACATTTTCTATGCACACGTATGAAAACAAGAACAGAGAGTACGTCTTAAAAATGATCATAAATTTACGTAAACACATCATGTTCTACGTATAATTGGTAGATTCACAGACTGAGAGCATCTGGGGTTATGTAAAATGATATGCTGCCCTTCAAGATTGTGTTGGCTCTGATTCTAAGTTTGTTTGGCCTTTGAAGCATGTTCAACACATTTGGCTGAAAGTTGTGAAATTGTTTTACATCTGCTTTAGCAAAATGGATCAGAAAGACTGTAGTCATTCCCTTCATGGATTAAAAAATATCAATTGTAATGAAATGAAGCTGATATTACTAAACCCAAGCTGCTGTATTTAGAGCTTCTTCCCAAAAGAAACTAAGGCCACTTTGTAGATTACATGATGGCTTACCAATAAAAAAGGTGAGCTGGCAGAGGAAGAAATTTTATCCAGGGAATGTAGGTAAGTTAAAAAAACCTAGGACAGACGGGTTTCTCAGCAAAACTAGTTTGCTAAGTTTTTTGTAGTTTTCAGTATTTCTGGGCCCGAAGTAGAAGATAAATTGCTAGTAGTTCGACTTGCAATTCAGTTGAATATTTGCATTTTTTTTAGGACGAGGAATATTTTGGTAATAGTGACAAAACTGTTTTTCTTGTATTTTCGTTCTCATATTCCAAGAGCCATACTACTTTTTTTTTTTTCCTGCAGTGGCCATATGCGAGCTTTTATGTGTGGAATAAGTTATACTTGTCAGTGGCACTATTTTAATATATCTATAATTTAATTGATATTCTATGAAGAAAAGAATAGAAGAGCAATGTTGCCACTGTTTTATTAATTATTATTAGTTTTATTATTGCAAATGTATTCATTGTTGCATCCAAAGTGTTAACTTTATTCTTTAGAACTTTATTCTTTGCACTTTATTCTTTGGGCCAGTGATCACTATAATACCAAATTTATATAGTCTTATGTTCCATTAATTTGTTTTCGTGATGTCTTGTGGGAGCTATAAAGCCTCATTGTCGCATACCTTCTCAACGTCTCCCCTCTCACCATGCTCATTACACAGCTTCTCGTGTCAGGGATTTTTGCTGATTTGCCTTTTGCAGCACTCCTCTGCACTGCTGCTTCTGCATGTAACTTCCATTTGAGTTTTGGGTAGCATGGCCAGTCTCTGCAGGAATTTAACTCTGCTGTGTCCTGCAGATATTAGGTTCCCTTACCTATCCCGTGCTAGCAGGTACTATATTAGGTAAATACTCCCACCACTCCTTGTTTGAAGATTGGTACCTAGTAAGTTCATATCCTAGTTTCCATTTCTTGTTCTTGTTTATATTGATCATCCTGTTAACGACTCAGCTTGCATATCTGTCCACCTCTCCACTCCTGACCTTGGATTTTTAATTTGATCCTGCACTACCTTTCCTGACCTTGGACCATTTGACCATGTCTCTGATTTGCTTTCCTGTCACTTGCTTCTGCACCTCTGACCAACAGGTCATCTGCTGCAGTCCTGGGGACTGCCCTGACTGGTACCTGGTGTCTACCAGCAGCCCAGCCTTTTCTCACCATCAGAAACCCTAGTGAAGAGCTAGTAGACACTTAGTCATCCCCCTCCAGTGTAAGCACCACTCATGGCACAGTAGGTCCACACCCCCCAGTGTGACGTTATGTTCGAGCCATGGACACTGCTGATAAGTCTGGTTCCTGAGATCCCAAGTCTATTGTACAAGTTTTATATAAGGAGGTCAGCTCTCAGTGCGAGTTTCAGAACCAGCTGATTTAAGTCATCAGTGTGGTGGCAACCCAGCTGCAGGGTCTGTCCATCACTATGTCCACCCTGCCTACCGCTTCTACCTCATCTGATCAACCCTCCTATGGACAGTCAGCCTTTCTGAGGGAGTTACCTAATGCTTTGATTTCTGGTGGAACTGCTAAGTTCCAGCTTCCACTTCCATCCCACTGTGATGTAGACTCCAGGGAGAGCCTTGGCTTCATCAATCACTGACAGATTCATTTCAGACTTCATATACATCTCTTTCCTTTGGACCAGACCAAGATATCTTTTATAGTCTCTCTGCTATCTGGAGAAGCCCATTTGAAAGTGTGGTGGTCAGAAGGTCCTCGAGATGTTTTGGGCGGTTTTCAAGGTTTCACCTCCTCTGTTGCTTTATCCATGTTGACTCTAATGCAGAAGATGGATATTGTGGCTCAGTATACCTCATGCTTCTGCACCTTGGAGGCAGAGCTGGCTTGGAATGAAGAGGCCCTGGTGGCGACTTCTGGCAAGGTCTAGCTGGTCGCATCAAGAATGAATTGGCTGGCAGAGACCTACCATCTGTGCAAGATGCCGTTAGCCATCTGGTCACTAGAGATAGATCTTCCGTTTCCATGAACAAGCTCAGGAATAAGCTTTAGCAACTGCTCGTGCCAGAAGTACACCGAGACTGGCTTCAAACTTACAGTTTAATTTGCTTTCTCAAGTCGCATCACTAGCCACTGAGCCGATGTACAGTGGGTACGGAAAGTATTCAGACCCCTTTAATTTTTTCAGTCTTTGTTCCATTGCAGCCATTTGGTAAATTCAAAAAGTTCATTTTTTTTCTCATTAATGTACACTCTGCACTGCATCTTGACAGAAAAAAAAATAGAAATATAGAAATTTTTGCAATTTGTTTTAAAAAAGAAAAATGGAACTATCACATGGTCATAAATATTCAAACCCTTTGCTCAGTATTGAGTAGAAGCACCTTTTTTTAGCTAGCACAGCCATGAGTCTTCTTGGGAATGATGCAACAAGTATTTTACACCTGGATTTGGGGATCCTCTGCCATTCTTCCTTTAAGATTCTCTCCAGTTCCATCAGGTTGGATGGTGAACATTGGTGGACAGCCATTTTCAGGTCTCTCCAGAGATGCTCAATTGGGTTTAGGTCATGGTTCTGGCTGGGCCAGTCAAGAATAGTGACAGAGTTGTTCTGAAGCCACTCCTTTGTTATTTTAGTTCTGTGCTTAGGGTCATTGTCTTGTTGGAAAGTGAACTTTCAGCCAAGTCTGAGGTCCAGAGCACTCTGGAAGAGGTTTTCTTCCAGGATATCTCTGTACTTGGCCGCATTCATCTTTCCTTCAATTGAAACCAGTCGTCTTGTACCTGCAGTTGAAAAATACCCCCATAGCATGATGTTACCACCACCATGTTTCACTGTTGGGATTGTATTGGGCAGGTGATGAGCAGTGCCTGGTTTTCGCTACACACACCACTTAAAATTATCACCAAAAAGTTCTATCTTCAACTCATTAGGCCAGAGAATCTTATATCTTATAGTCTGGGAGTCCTTCATGTGTTTTTTTGCAAACTCTATGCGGGCTTTCATATGTCTTGCACTGAGGAGAGGTTTCCGTCGGGCCACTCTGCCATAAAGGCTCGACTGTAATGATAGTTGACTTTCTGCAACTTTCTCTCATCTCCCTACCGCATCTCTGGAGCTCAACCACAGTGATCTTGGGGTTCTTCTGTACCTCTCACCAAGGCTCTTCTCCTACAACTGCTCAGCTTGGCTAGACGGCCAGGTCTAAGAAGAGTTCCAGTGGTCCCAAAATTCTTCTATTTAAGGATTATGCAGGCCACTGTGCTCTAAGGAACCTTGTGTACTGCAGAAATTCTTTTGTAACCTTGGCCAGATCTGTGCCTTGCCACAATTCTGTCTCTGAACTCCTTGGGCAGTTCCTATGACCTCATTATTCTCATTTTGTCTGACATGCACTGTGAGCTGTGAGGTCTTATATAGACAGGTGTGTGCCTTTCCAATGCAATTCCTATCAGTTTAATTAAACACAGCTGGACTCCAATGAAGGAGTAGAACCATCTCAAGGATGATCACACGGAAATGGACAGCATGTGACTTAAATATGAGTGTCTGAGCAAAGAGTCTGAATACTTATGACCATGTGATATTTCCGTTTTTCTTTTTTAAAAAATTTGCAAAAGTTTCTACATTTCTGGGGTTTTTTTTCTGTCAAGATGGGGTGCAGGGTGTACATTAATGATAAAAAAATGAAGTTTTTTAAATTTACCAAATGGCTGCAATAAAACAAGGAGTGAAAAATTGAAAGGGGTCTGAATACTTTCCGTACCCACTGTAGCTTAAGTGGACTAGACTTTTTATACAAGAACGACAACAGAGGTACAGTGAAAACCTTTGTATGTATTGTGGTGGCAAGGGACATTTTTTTCACCAATGGCCAGTGAGAACAGGAAACTCCAACACCTAGGGTTAGCTGGAGGGATAACCCTAGGTGAGAGTAATTGCTTTACAAGCTTCTGAAGGAAGTTACCTTGACCTGTCAGGCAAGGTCTATCTCTGCTGCAGCCCTTCTGGATTCCGCCAACTTCATTCATTTGGATCGGTCCATCAAATTCAACTCTTTACACAAAAGCTGGATCATCCCTTGTCATTTCATCACACTTCTTTTTAAATTAGATCATTTTTATTAAGATATAAACAGATGCAGGGCCAGACTGGGACTGAAAATCAGCCCTGGCATTTGAGAGCAGACCCACCTACTATGAAGTGAATATGAAGTATATTTGTTTGTTTGCAGATTGCTTGAGGTCTATAGCACAATTACAGCATCCAAACTTCTGTAAAGCCAGAAATACACTACATGTAATTTAAGTCACCCTACAGAAAATGTAGATTGTTCTTAAAGGGACTCTGTCAAGAGGCAGAACTATATTTGTAATAAAAACCTCAATGGTCTTTATTACATGCTGTCACAAAACAATTGCAGATATGCTGCCCCTCCCTCTATACACACATAATTACTTTCCTAGATGGGGGTCTTTATTACAATTATGACCACAAATAACCCGTCAAATAGATCTGGCAACATTAATCCAACATACTCCTCATAGGACAAAATAGAGTACAATGAGCACTAACTGGCCACTTGGAGAAAGTGGAGTTAAACCTTCAAATAGATGACATATGTAGTAGAGCCGAATTTAGAAGAAATAGGTGGCCCTCACCCTGATCCATAAAAGTCCTTTATTTTGTTTGCTTAAAAATCATGGGTGCAGGAGGACGAAGCAACGATGCTCGCATCCTCCTGCATGTATGGTGAGAGAGAATGACAGACAGGGAATGTGAGAGACTGACAGGGAATAAAAGAGAATGACAGGGAATGAGAGAGACAGACAAACAGAGAATGAGAGAGACAGACAGACAGGGAATGAGAGAGACAGACAGGGAATGAGAGAGACAGACAGGGAATAAGATAGACAGACAGGGAATGAGAGAGACAGACAGGGAATGAGAGAGACAGACAGGGAATGAGAGAGACAGACAGGGAATCAAAGAGACAGACAGACTAGGAAAGAGAGAGACAGACAGGGAAAGAGAGAGACAGACAGGGAAAGAGAGAGACTGACAAGGAATGAGAGAGACAGACTGACAGGGAATGGGAGAGACAGACAGACTACATGAACAGTTACACACACTATACATTACCACATCTTGCAGTTCCTGATCGGTGCAAAGCAGGAGAGGAGCCACAGGGACCTGCACGGAGCTGCAGCAGCTGAACAACAGGACCTGCCACTTCACCGGTCATGTGATCAGGCACATGATTAGTCAGATGACCTGACAGGTCCTTCACCTCAGCCTCCGTTTTGGTCTAGTACATTTCCTCCCCTGCTCAGCACCAATCACATAGATCAGTGCAGGAAGAGAGGGCAGCTCTCTGTGAGCGACCTGTCGGCAGGACTTACGGCACACATCAGATGTCGTTTTCCCCTGTTCCAGCCCACAAGCTGCATAGTGACATCAGCAGCTGCAGCCTCACAAAGGCACATGGCAGGTGGACTGCAACTAAAGGAGCCAGCGGCCCTGCAGTCTTAAATAGCTGCTGGATGAAAATACCATGCCGGCCCAGCCCGCCTATGATAAAAAAGCTGCATGTGCATCCTTGGAGTGAGTGAGCAGCCCACTGCAGGCACCAGCCCATCTAGCATTTGCCAGAACTCCCGTATGGCCAGTCCGGCCCTGAACAGAAGGGACATATTAAAAAAAGTAAACATTTTGCTATATATGTACAGTTAGTTTATATTGAACAGAACATCGCAATACTATCCAAAACTGCACAATTTCCCTTTTTAAATTTATTCTTACACATACAGTTATCTTTTTAAGAAAAACCCAGAACATCCTAACTCTACTAAAATAATAAAGGAATAAACATTGCCAGTATAATCATATTCTAAATATATATAATCTCTCAGCTGTGACAGTTTGTCATAGTCCCTCATCCACTCCCTCCCCTCTATCTCTATCACTATCACCAATCCATCACCATCCAGTATTTCTCAGCATAGGCTAATAGCATGGTAGCGGCCGATGCGCCCTCAATCCTATAGTAACTTTAATCACTGCAAACACTATAAGAGACGATACAACATTCCATGTGTGACCCCCCTGAGGGTTCCGTCGCCACAGAGGTACTGCACCTCAACCGGAGGTGTGGTATCCCATCCTGAGTATGAAGGGGGTCATCTACCGGTTCACAGACAAAACTTGCACACACCAATTGTTAGGACACACACCGGGTCAGGGTTTAAGGCAGGCACTCCATTAATGCTGAGAGTAGCGACCAGTATACCTGGTTATGGGGCCTAAAGTCCCATTCACTGGCCTGAGGGAGTGGATCCTGGCAAAGGGGAGTGTGGGAGGAGTCAGTGGAGTGGTTAGAAAAAGCAGTTCAAGTTTCAGTCAGAGAGTGAGACAGTGTGAGAGAGGGAGTCGAGGAGTGTGAGGTAGGCTGTCAGGAAAGTGACAGCGGACAGAAAGACCTAGTCAGAAGGAGGTTTTTGGTGAAGATCCTGGGGTCTTGCTAGGCCCAGGTGACACCGATAGAAGGGATTCCAGAGTGCCACAGATTTGCGGATGCCCCGTGGACTTGTTCCATTAGAAATACCGGGTGGAGGAATCCGGCTGCAACACAGGGATGGTCCCTAGGCTGAATGAAGAAAAACATTACTTTTAGCAAAACCAGCGGCTGGGAGATTGCTTCAGGCACCCGAGGCCACAACCTGCCACAGATCACCTGCAAGGAAGAGCAATAAAAGGACTTAGGTCAGCCACCCTTTGGACAGTCTCGGTAGCGGAGACGCAGGACAGCCTAGTGCAGTTCGGCGCTAGCGATACAGCCAGAAAGGACACATTGAGGGGTGCACCAGTACTGACCCTTGAACTATTCGGGATTGGCAGAGGCCCACGACACCGGATCCTGGCATACCACGGTTAACCGGTCAGCTACAGTGTTGAGACTAAAGTGGGCTTTACATGCTACAATATATCTTACGATGTGTCGGCGGGGTCACGTCGTAAGTGACGCACATCCGGCATCGTAAGTTATATTGTAGCGTGTAACAGCTACGTGTGATTGTGATTGAATGTTAAAACGTTCATCGCATGCATGTCGTTCAATTGCTAAAAATTGAACGTGAGGTTGTTCAATGTTCCCGAAGTAGCACACGCAGTGTGTGACCCCCCGCTAACGATGAACAGATCTTACCTGCGTTCCGCGGCTCCTGCCGGCAATGCAGAAGGAAGGAGGTGGGCGGATATTTACGTCCCGCTCATCTCCGCCTCTCCACTTCTATTGGCCGGCTGCTGCGTAACGTCGATGTGACGACGAACGTCCCTCCCACTCTAGGAAGTAGACGTTTGCTGCCCACATCGAATTCGTATGGTAGGTAAGTACATGTGACAGCAAATAATCGTTTGTGCAACACATTCAGCAAATTGAACGTGCCGCACATACGATGGGGGCGGTTTCGATCGCATACGATATCTTATGATTAATCGTAATGTGTAAAGCAGGCTTAACAGTGAGTAAACATCTTGACTGCAAGTCCCGTGTCGTCTGCTTTGTCTCGCACCTTATCAACAAACACCATAGACTTTACCAAAGGTTGCCCCGGGGTACCCGCTTCACCTGTGGGGAGCAAGAAACACCTCAATTGCGCCATTATCAGCTGCAAAATATCACAGGGTGGCGTCACGAATTTAAATAAACTACAACTCCCATCATCATCTCCCCCATCAGCCACATTAATTGACTCTGCCAGGGTCACCGAGTCGGGCCCCGCCACCGCTGACTACCCCGGACTAGTCCGACCCGACACTGAGTCACCTAAGGCCCTGGGGCGGTCTAGTCACATGCTGAACTAAAATGTTAGAGGGGAGACCTGGTGTGTCCATCCATGGCTGCCATATATTATAAAATTTACTTAAGGCTTCCCTTTTTAAATACACTCGTCTCTCTAGACGAAGCAGATTATTCATCTAATTTTTAAGCTCCACTATAGTCGGGGGGTGGAATCCCACCAATGGTATTTCAATAATTAACTGGCCTGATATAGAATACGTGAAATACCTATAAAAAAAATGTTTAAAAGAACTGAGAGTCCTCAGTGGTTGATACCTTTTAATGGCTAACTGAAAAGATGAAAAGATGGTAATAATTCAGTTAGCCATTAAAAGGTATCAACCACTGAGGACTCTCAGTTCTTTTAAACATTTTTTTAATCTCTACTGGCTAACACGGTACAAAGATATATTTTACTTGTATTGAAATACCTATAGTCATTTTCAACATGCTGCTAGTTATGCTGCTCCTTGGAATTCTGATTATTGAGATGATGACCTTCGTGTTTCCCAGGTCTGTGAATACAGTTCTCCTGGACCTTCCAGGGTTGTGTCTACATGCTCCAGTTATTGACTGGTCCTTCAGTCAGGTACTTCACTGGGGATCACACTGTGGTTCCAACTGCCTAGCGAAGGTCACACCCAAGACTCCACCCCTTGCCTTGCTGCCCATGTGTTATCATGCCTTTTCTGATGTGTTTTGTGACATAAAGGCTGATGTCCTGCCATTCCACAGACTTTGTGGCTATGCTGTCGACCTTCTTCCTGGCACTTTACCACCTTGGAGGTGGGTCTATCGTCTATCTCAACTTGAGACTAGAGCCATGTGTGAATACATCTAGGAAAATTTAGCCAAGGCATTCACCCATAAGTCCTCTTCTCATGCGAGTGTCAGTACTGGCTTCTTTGTGACTAGACTGTACAGATGAAAACAAAAACTCTTGCACCCAAAATAAGGCCCATCCTAATGAAATAAACACAGACACCATTTTGTTGGCAGATGTCAGTAACAGCCTTAGTGATATATTATTATTTTATAAACTTTTACAAACTCTTTAAAACTTGTAAAAACATAACTTGACTACAGGTGAGAAGGGACACTCTACCACAGGACCAAGAACTTTCGCTCTCTCACAATAATATAGTTGAAACATGTCACTATGACTTCACTGTACAAATCTTTAGAAACTATTAACAACAAAAGAAAACAAGTAAAAACAAGCAGTAACAATAGGGAGAGAGGGAGGCAGGGCGAGCTGCTGCGGGATCCTGGAATACTAGGGGAAAAGGTTGGACACCCCTCCGGACCCCAATATATAGGTAGGAAATACACCCTACAGGTGGGATTGGGAAAAAAGGATGGGCCGACACGGTGTCCCCTCCCCCAACACAGGAAGAGCAGGATCCGGAGATGGGGCTGGACAAATACAGCAACAGGGTTAACCCCTTGCTGCACAATCTGGGGCAGTTTCATTATGCTCTACACCGCCCACCAAGCAAGACAGTTACCTATGCCGCTGTATAGACAATTGAGGTCTTAACAAAATCACTATCTAAATTTCTGAGCTATTTGATAGAATTTGTGAAGCTAACATCTTCTCTAAATTGGACCTTTGAGGGTCATATAACTTGATTTGTATCTGTAAGGGCGTTGAATGCAAATGGCCTTTAATAAATGTGACGGTCACTACGAGTATATTGTCATGCCCTTTGGGCTGTGTGATGCACCTGCCATGTTTGAGAAGTTTATTAATTAAATCTTATGGGATCTCCTCTATGTTTCCGTAGTTGTGTACTTGGATGATATCTAGAAAGATGGATAGTGGAGCGCACCACTAATACTGGAACCAAATCGTTTGGGTGCACACTGGTGCGAAAGAGGAGACAAATGGAACAAGGGGAGAAAAAGATTCCGCACAGGCAGTCAGCGGCACACCAATAATATAGTATATAAAAAAACACACCTTTATTGATTGCACAAGAAACACATTTTAAAACAGTTAAAAACATACATGGAGACAAAAACACCCCCTGAGCGGGACCGAAACCCCAATGTCATAATAGTACAAATATAAGGTAAGATACAATATCAAACATGATATGACAACACAGACCCTATGACTGGTGCAATATCAGATATCAAGTGTCAGATATTACTCAATGGGTGCGTACAGACCATGGAAGTGCCTGGAGAGTATCAAACACTGGTACTCGCATACGCTAGTGCATATATCACAGAGTCAAAAGATATATATATATATATACGTATATATATCCCTATAGGGGCGACACAGTGAACCAGGGTGAAAGAACAATGCATAGATGTATAATAACATGCAGTTGGCAATAAAAGCACCCTGAAAATATAGACAGGCTCAGCGTATATGGTGACAAAGTAACAGTGGTATCCAATATTTGGACACCAGGATGGTTTAAATACTGTTAGAAAGCCAGGGGTGAAATGTAACAGCAGAGATGTCCTGACAGGTCAAACAGGCCACAGTAGCAAAGATGTGGATAACCATAAATACATCCAGGGGTATATATATATATACATACAACATTTATATCAGAGAGATGATAATAACATCTAATATTATTAGGCACGATACAAAAGTATAGAGGATGTGCTAGTATGTAGATGACAATTAATATACCCTGAGTGTAAACATGAGCTCAACGTTTATGGTGGAAAAACGTCAGTAACATCCAAATATTGGATGTGAAAATGGTATACATGCAGCCAGAGTACCAGGGAAAAAAGCCAACAGTGCCGGGTAACCTGGCGGATCAATCAAACCACAGTACCAAAAATGTGGGTGACTCTTAATGCACCCTGGTAGTACATGTACACTCCACGTTGATGGTACGAGAGCGGCAGTAACATCCAATAACTGGACGTAAGATGATAAACCTGCAGCTGAAGTGTCAAAGATGGAGTCAAATGGCGCCAAAAGGATCTCTAATAGGTCGAGCAAGTCACACAAGCATAAGAGGGGCCATGTAGACGAGAAGAGGCAGGACCATGGTAGAGACACAGGGTATAATGGACATAAATAGTCACCAATACCAGACCCAGGGTCAGTCAGTCAGTCAGTCATATCAGTGAAGCATGGGGGCGGTCAAGAGTATCGCTCAAAGGTGGGTGGCCGACGCCTGTCGCCGCAAAAGCGGCTTCATCAGGGCGGGTAACCCAAGTGCAGCATAAAGGGAGTATATATACGTAAAAAAACACACAATTAGTGAAACACACACACACACACACCTGAGGTCGTGTGGCCGGCATGGTCCGTATGGTGCGGCACCATTTTGCGCGTGCGTAGTACGGCGAATCAATATATTAATAGGCAGGAAGACTGGCACAGAAATCCTGATGGAGCGTCACACTGCGCATGCGCGGAACAAAACGGACGGAGAGACCAAATGACCAAAAAGCTGCAAGGAGCGAATAAGGCAGCGCATATATGTAAAAAGTATCATTCATGTGGGGTTGAATATACATTATTCTTTAAGAGACTAATCACAAATGATCGTAAGAGAGGAGAGAGGAACCGAAATAATTAAAGAGGCAGTGTGCATATATGCCAGAGGTACCAAAGGAGGGGCGCAGGCATAAGGAGACACACACCCTGTATAGAGCACCTCTAAATACTGGACCCGTGGCTGAGCATGGATCCGGGCAGAGGGTAGGGTAGCTACAGTACAAAACGAGTCACAGGGAGAGCAGGAGAAACATGCAAATGTCAATAATACAGAACATGAAAAATGAATGTATAAACAATCCTCTATTAAATAGAGAAATTAATATCTTTTACTTTATTAGGGTCATAAGTCCTTCACATACGTTCGTTACAAGAAGAGCTGTAGCCAACAGTGGCAATAAATATACCAGAACAGGATGTTGAGAGGGATTTTTTATATATGTATACATATGGTATGTCTGGCTGAAAATGAAAGACACCAAAATGTAGAACAATTGTGTACATATCTGATATTGCACCAATAGTATATATTAAGGTACATCCAAAGGAAATACAAATAATTAATATGTGTGCAAGACTAGTGATGAGCGAGCATGCTTGTCACTACTCGGTACTCGCACGAGTATCGCTGTACTCGGGCTGCTCGGCGGGGACCGAGTAATCTCGCGATACTCGTGCTGTACTCGTGGTCTTCATTTCTGCATGTTGGCGCTCTTTTGAGAGCCAGCCCTCATGCAGGGATTGGCTGGCAGACCACTGCAATGCCACAGCCCTGTTAGTTGTGGAATTGCAGTGATTGGCCGGCCTGCACAGCGTGACCGAGCCTTTATATCGGCCGGCGCGCTGTGCTCTGCTCACAGCTATCCAGACAGTGAGTGCAGGGAGAGTGTCGCTGATTCAGGGAAAGCTTTGCGGCCCTTTATAGCTTTTTCAGTTGCAGGGCTGCAAACAGTGTGACCAAAAGTCCTTCTCAGGACTATTCTAGTTGTATACAGGCAGGCAGGGTATAGCCAGGTCGGAGTACAGTAGCAGAGTCCTTCTCAGGACTATTGTTGCTATATACAGGCAGGGTATAGCCAGGTCTGAATACAGGCTAGTGACCAAAAGAGTCCTTGTCAGGACTATTGTACCAGTATACAGGCAGGCAGGCAGGCAGGGTAGTGGTGACCGTATACCAGCCTTCATCATATCTGGGGCTGGTGTACACAGTGTAAAACAGTCCAGATAGTGTCTGACTTGTCTGTAATTGTCGCTCCCCAAAAAAACCTGTTAGGTTCTTATTGCGTCCGTGCTTGGTTTTTAAAACCGCACGTGTGTGCCTGTTGGTGGCAGCGTACAGGTGCACTTGTGTGCAATTTCCACAAACTTTGATATAACGCACAAGTAGTGAATATACACGTCAGCAGTGCACAGCATTGCAAAATGCGCAAGGGCATTGGCAAGGAACAAGGAAGTGGACGTGATGGTGGTGCAGGCAGAGGCCGAGGTCGTGGGCAAGCTCTAATTTCGCCACAACAAAGGGCTACATCTAGTCGCTCGCACGTCCTGTCCCAAATTCTTGGGGACCGCAGCAGTACACTGCTCTTGAACCAAGACCAGTGTCAACAGGTTGTTAGTTGGATAGCAGATAATGCTTCCAGTCAGATTGGCACCACCACAAACACTCTGTCTTCCACACGGTCAAGTGTCAGTAGCCGTGATACTGCACCGCACATTTCTGAACCTGATCCTCCTTCCTACCACCAGGCTGAGTACACGTCCTCCTCGGACATAAATGATCCCACACTTGGACACTCGGAAGAGCTGTTCACGTTTCCATTCACACATTCTGGCCTCTCGCCAGCTCATATTGAAGTGGGTCATGAGGAGATCGTCTGTACAGATGGCCAAATATTTGAGCAGCCACGTTCTCACGAAGTTGGCAACGTGTCTCAACAAGTGGTGGACGATGAGACACAATTGTCAGCAAGTCAGGAGGAGGAGCAGGGTGCGGAAGAGGAAGACGACGTGGTGGATGATCCAGTAACTGACCCAACCTGGCAGGAGGATATGCAGAGCGAGGACAGCAGTGCACAGGGGGAGGGAGGCGTAGCATCACAACAGGCAGTAAGAAGCAGGGTGGTGGCCCCAGGCAGAAGTCAGGCAACCGTTCCCCGGAACAACACGACGACACAAGGTGCCTGTACAAATGTTAGGTCTTCCCGAGTCTGGCAGTTTTTTAAGTTGGATCCAGATGATTAAAAAAAGGCCATTTGCAACACCTGCCATGCCAGCATCAGCAGGGGTACCAAAACTAGCAGCCTGACCACCACCAGCATGATCAGGCACATGTCAGCCAAGCACCCGACTTTGTGGGAAGTACAACAGAGTCGAGGAGCAGTGCTTGCTGATGTCACTGCTACGTCTTCGCTGGTTGTGCATGCGAGCCAATCCTCTGTCCATGCTGCCTGCGAACAAGCCTCCTCCACTCCTGCACCTGCAGTTGCCTACGCAGAAAGAACACCATCATCAAGCACGTCCTTGTCCCAGCGCAGCGTTCAGTTATCCATTCAGCAAACCTTTGAACGCAGGCGCAAATACACTGCCAACACCCCACATGCCACAGTTCTAAATGCTAACATTTCGCGACTGCTTGCGCTGGAAATGTTGCCTTTTAGGCTGGTGGAGACAGAAGCATTCCGTGACCTGATGGCGGCAGCTGTCCCACGTTACTCGGTCCCCAGCCGCCACTATTTCTCCCGGTGTGCTGTCCCCGCGTTGCATAACCACGTGTCACAAAACATCACACGTGCCCTGAACAACGCTGTTTCACCCAAGGTCCACCTAACCACAGACACTTGGACAAGTGCTTGTGGGCAAGGCCGCTACATCTCGTTGACGGCACACTGGGTTAATATTGTGGAAGCTGGGACCCAGTCTGAGCGAGGGACGGAACACGTCCTTCCCACACCAAGGTTTTCAGGCCCTACCTCAGTCAGTGTTTCACCCACACTCTACAGCTCCGGAATGTCATGCTCTTCAGCCTCCTCCTCCTCCTGCGCATCCTCATCCACTGTGCCCTCCACACCAGTCACAAGCTGGAAGCACTGCAGCACTGCCTCGGCGAAGCGGCAACAGGCTGTGCTGAAGCTAATCTGCATAGGTGACAAACCCCACAATGCAGAAGAGCTGTGGACAGCTCTGAAACAGCAGGCAGATCACTGGCTCACACCTCTGAACCCAAAGCCAGGAAAGGTCGTGTGTGACAATGGCCGGAACCTGGTGGCGGCTTTGAGGCGAGGCCAGCTGACACATGTTCCATGCGTGGCCCATGTGCTCAACCTCGTGGTTCAGCGGTTTATAAAGTCATACCCAGAGCTGTCTGATCTGCTGGTAAAAGTTCGCCGCATGTCTGCATATTTTCGAAAGTCACCTACTGCTTCAGCCGGCCTTGCCGGCTTTCAGCGCCGTTTGCATCTTCCGGCTCACAGACTGGTGTGTGATGTCCCCACGCGTTGGAATTCAACTCTGCACATGTTGGTCAGGATATGTGAGCAGAAGAGGGCAGTTGTTGAGTACCTGCATCACCTAAGCCGTCGGGAAATGGGTCAAACTCCACACATAACACCTGAGGAGTGGAGATGGATGTCAGACCTATGTACCATCCTCCAAAACTTTGAGGACTCCACCAAGATGGTGAGTGGTGATGACGCCATTATTGGCGTCACCATACCGCTACTCTGCCTTCTAAAACGGTCTCTGCTGAAAAACAAACATGATGCATTGCAGGCGGAGCGCGATGAGTTGCAGCAAGAAACAGTAGTGGGTGTGGGTGATAACACACAGCCCAGCCTCGTCTCATCACAACGTGCAGTGGAGGACTATGACGAGGAGGAGGATGAAGACATGGAGCAACTCTCCGGCCAAATTGAGGATATGACATGCACACCAGTCATATCCTCGGTTCAGCGTGGCTGGCCAGAGGACAGGGTAGATGAGGAGGAGGAGGAGGAGGAGGAGGAGGACAGCATGTTCAGTCATCTTGTTAGTCAGGCTACTGAAGTCCTGGCTGTTAAGAGTCTGGCGCACATGGCTGACTTTATGGTAAGCTGCCTGTCTCGTGACCCTCGCGTTAAGAACATCTTGGCCGACAATCATTACTGGTTGGTAACACTGTTAGACCCACGCTACAAGGAGAACTTTTTGTCTCTTATTCCCGTGGAGGAGAGGTCAACCAAAATGCAGCAGTTCCGGAAGGCCATACTCACGGAAGTAGGCAAAGCATTCCCCTCACAAAACGCTAGCGGCATAGGTCAGGAATCAGTGGACAACCGAGGCGTACAGCCGAGAGAGGCACAAGTCCAATCCGCCAGAGGTAGGGGAACAGTCTTTAAGATGTGGGACAGTTTTCTCAGCCCCTCACGTACCACAGCCCCTGAGGTGCGGGGTAGTGCCACAAGAAATCCTAAGTTTGCCCAGATGCTGAAGGAGTACCTTGCAGATCGAACAACTGTACTCCGACATTCCTCTGTGCCTTACAATTATTGGGTATCCAAGCTGGACACGTGGCATGAATTGGCTCTCTACGCCTTGGAAGTCCTGGCCTGCCCTGCTGCTAGCGTTTTGTCAGAGCGTGTTTTTAGTGCCGCAGGTGGAATCATTACAGATAAACGCACCCGCCTGTCAACTGAAAATGCTGACAGGCTGACTCTGATCAAGATGAACAAGGGTTGGATGGGGCCAGACTTCACCACACCACCAGCAAATGAGAGCGGAATTTAAAGTTTGCCATGTACCTCCACTCACCCATGGATACACACTTCTGGACTTTGGATAATCGCTGGACTGCTCCTCCTTCTCCTCATGCGCCACCATGATGATGACCGTTACAAATTGCAATACTTAGGCCTTTGTTTCAGGTATACCCCCAGTGGTAAATTTTTTCGCCCATTCTTTGCAGAATGGACATTACAACAACCGGAGACCCGCTCCTTTGCAATGGGAACAATGTTTTGAGGCCCTCATGCACGTCTCTACCCAGGGACAACGTGGAGCCTCCCAATTTTTGGCTGCCCTGCCTAAGGGCTATACTATAATACACCCACTTCCTTAAAATGGACACTTAATGTTTTGAGGCCCTCATGCACGTCTCTACCCAGGGACAACGTGGAGCCTCCCAATTTTTGGCTGCCCTGCCTAAGGGCTATACTATAATACACCCACTTCCTTAAAATGGACACTTAATGTTTTGAGGCCCTCATGCACGTCTCTATCCAGGGACAATGTGGAGCCTCCCAATTTTTGGCTGCCCTGGCAAAGGGCTATACTGAAATAGACCCACTTCCTTACAATGGGCACTTCAGGTTTACAGGCCATCATGCACGTCTCTATCCAGGGACAATGTGGAGCCTCCCAATTTTTGGCTGCCCTGGCAAAGGGCTATACTGAAATAGACCCACTTCCTTACAATGGGCACTTCAGGTTTACAGGCCATCATGCACGTCTCTATCCAGGGACAATGTGGAGCCTCCCAATTTTTGGCTGCCCTGGCAAAGGGCTATACTGAAATAGACCCACTTCCTTACAATGGGCACTTCAGGTTTACAGGCCATCATGCACGTCTCTATCCAGGGACAATGTGGAGCCTCCCAATTTTTGGCTGCCCTGCCTAAGGGCTATACTATATAATACACCCACTTCCTGACAATGGACACTTAATGTTTTGAGGCCCTCATGCACGTCTCTATCCAGGGACAACGTGGAGCCTCCCAATTTTTGGCTGCCCTGCCTAAGGGCTATACTACAATAGACCCACTTCCTTACAATGGGCACTTCAGGTTTACAGGCCCTCATGCACGTCTGTATGCAGGGGCATTGGTGAACCTCACAATTTTGGACTGCCCTGGCAAAGGAAAATACTACAAAGACTCACTTCCTCAAAATGGGCACATTAGACTCAAGAGGCCTTCATGTACGTCTCTTCTCAGGGACATCGGAGTGCCACACAATGTTTTCACGTAAAATCTTTCATGTATTAATCTCAAAAAGTAACATACACCAGCTCTATCTCACTATTGGGTATGTGCCCTTAACATTTCCGCCATGAAAAATCATTTTGGGGTCATTTTGGAAGGTTTTCTGGTGAGTCCGTAAAAATGGCGTAAAACGCGGACAAAATTGTTCACAGCTGTGACTTTTCAGTGATAAATGCTTCAAGGGGTCTTCCCCATGCTGTTGCCATGTCATTTGAGCACTCTTCTGAGACTTTTGTGCCATTTTTAGGGTTTCTCCATGCTGCCGGGGGGTCATTTCACAAAAATACTCGGGTCTCCCATAGGATAACATTGGGCTCGTTGCTCGGCCCGAGTACACGAGTATCTTGGGAGGCTCGGCCCGAGCTTCGAGCACCCGAGCTTTTTAGTACTCGCTCATCACTATGCAAGACACATGTTCAGTCAAGAGGTTGCCGGAGAGATACTATCAAAAAGGTACTGATGGACTATCTGAATGAAAGCATTGAGGTTGTGACACTGTAAGACGACAGATTGCTGTTAAGACGTCAAGCGAGATGGAAAGTCCACTTCGGATCCAGAAACAGGTGTACCGTAGTTGTAAAGAAGAAAGGTACATGGCCTCATGTAGCAGCATTCCCCTATCCCAAGTAGCCAAAAACCGTATGTTAAGCCTAGATATGTAGAGAGGGAACATCAAAAGACGAGGACGCACCTGCAGTGCAAAAAAAAGGGGGGAAGAAAAGGGCAAACGGGTTAATATAACGAGGCCAACAAAATGAGAAAAAGGTACATCCACATGGAAAAGAGAGTAAGGGTGAAGGAAAAAGAATTTGTGGGAGTCTATTAACCAAGAAACCCGGTGAAGAGGAGTGTTACGGTTGCTGCGAGCACTGGAGACTAAGTCCAGATTTCTTGCTACTGCATATGTGCGAGCGCTGGAGACTAAGTCCAGATTTCTTCCTACTGCACATGTGCGAGTGCTGGAGACTAAGTCCAGATTTCTTGCTACTGCACATGTGCGAGCGCCGGAGACTAAGTCCTATCTTGGAGCCATTGCACATGTGCGGGTGACATCATCGCTGACACGAGGTCACATGTCTCTGACACCTTCTATGCCGATTGGTCGCTGGTCATGTGCTTGTGATGCCTTGCTCGGTGATAGGCCAGCATGATGTCACTCCTGTCGTTCTGGCAGCGGATTGGCTCTGGTGTCCTCCATCTTGGATGAGGCACAGAGTCTATATAAGACCCTGACACACGCCGCATGGCGCTCAGTCCTCTTGGTTCATGCATAAGAGTAGACGCTCTGTGCGCGTTCCTCTAGGCATTCCTCTGTCTATGCTAGGTGAGCGCTACCGGCAGGGTAGCGTTCTTATACCTTACAGCTTCGGCTGCTGTCCGTATCCTTACCTCTTAGGGGAGCGGACATAGGCAGGTGCCTGAGGCACATGGTCTGGCTGGGCCTTGTGGTTCGACTCGTAGGTGGACGTTGCCGCTAGGGTAACGTTCCTTATACTGCGTCTGGCAGTTGTTCGTATCCTCGCACACTAGGGGAGCGAACAGAGGTAGGAGCTTTGTGCGGCTTACGCTGCTGTTCGTCTCTTTTGCACCACTAGAAGAGCGGACCTAGGCAGGTGCCATATCTAGTGGTTCGTGTCCTCGCACACTAGTGGAGCGAACGCAGGTAGGAGCTTTGTGCGGCTTACGCTGCTGTTCGTCTCTTTTGCACCACTAGAAGAGCGGACCTAGGTAGGTGCCATTTCGCACACATTGCCTTTGTCTCTGTGATTATTAACAGAGATCATTCCACACACCCTCCAAGTAAGGGAGGAATTGCTTTACTTTCTTATTATATCCTTCTGTGAGTTAACAGAGGTATTGCACTCTGCCATAGTCTGCAGCAGAGTCTTTGCACGGTGGACCCTGACTGTCTGATACTCCTTTAGGTTATCAGACAGCCCCCCGTAACATTAGGACTGAACCAAGGGTCTGGCAGTTATGGCAGAATATCAGCAGTTACACCGTTACATACAAGTACTTGAGTCACGGCTCAAGAGTATAGAGGATAAACCTCAGACCATGGTGACATCTGCACATGATCTTCGACTTGCTCTGCCAAACAGATATTCTGGCGATGCCAGATCATGTCGTGGTTTCATTAGTCAGTGTCAGATACACCTAGAGGTCAACTCTTCTCGCTTCTCTACGGAGAGGTCCAGAGTAGGCTTTATCATCTCCTTACTTCAGGACAAAGCCTTAGAATGGGCGACTCCCCTATGGGAGCGCTCTGATGTGGTTACTCTGAGACATCAAGACTTTCTTGATGCTCTTAAGGCGGTATTCATGGGTCCGCAGGTTACCCATGATGCGGCCCTGAGACTGTTAGATCTATCTCAGGGTTCGTTATCCACTAGTTCTTATGCCATTGCTTTTAGAACTCTGGTGGCAGAACTAGATTGGCCAGAGAAGGTGTTGATTCCTATCTTCTGGAGAGGGTTGGCAGGCTATGTCAAGGATGCTCTTGCTACTCGTGAGGTCCCTGCTTCTCTGGAGGACTTGATCACAGTAGCAACGAGGATCGATGTACGCCATAAGGAACGTAGACTCGAGGTCTCTTCCTCACGCCCTAAGCATCGGGCTATTCCAGTTGTTGAGGGTCCACTACCATCTTCCTCAGCATCTGAAACATCTCCCACTCCTATGGAGTTAGGTAATACGTCTTCCAGACTACGCAAGTCTGGTCCTCCTATATGTTACGTATGTCGTCAGGCTGGGCACTATGCCAACAAGTGTCCTAGTCGTCAGGGAAACTCCCTGGCCTAGTAACCATTAGAGGGGGGTTACTAGAGACGTCTTCTGCACCCTCTAAGTGTTGTATCCCAGGTCAGCTCTCGTTATCTGAGAATACATGGCCTATTATGGCTTTTGTGGATTCCGGAGCTGACGGGACTTTTTTGTCCTCAGGATTTGTAAAGGGACACAATATTCCCTCTATCATGTTAGAGGCGCCTATTCCTGTCCGTGTTGTTAATGGAACTATGTTGTCTGACTCCATTACATTGAGGACAGTTCCCTTGCGCCTTTCCCTGTCTCAGGGTCACATAGAGGAGATTTCTTTTCTTGTTTTGCCTGAGGGTATAGACGACGTCCTTCTGGGTCTCCCATGGCTTCGGACTCATGCTCCTCACATTGACTGGGAGTCTGACAGCATTATTAGTTGGGGTTCGAAATGTCAGTCCCGATGTCTTCCCTTACCACCTAAGGTCATTGCGGTTGCGTCTACTGATCTCTCTCCCATACCTACACCCTATCTGGATTTCGCTGACGTGTTCTCCAAACAGGGTGCTGAGGTTCTTCCACCCCATAGGCCGTATGACTGTGCCATAGACCTTATCCCAGGTTCCGTTCCACCTAAAGGCAGGGTTTACCCCCTGTCGATACCTGAGTCGGAGGCCATGTCGACCTATATAAGAGAGAGTTTAGAGAAGGGGTTCATTCGTAAGTCTGTCTCTCCCGCGGGAGCTGGGTTTTTCTTTGTTCGGAAGAAAGAGGGTGATTTGCGTCCCTGCATAGATTACAGGGGTCTCAACACAATCACAATAAAGAACAAATACCCATTACCTTTAATTTCGGAGCTCTTTGACAGACTGAGAGGAGCTCAAGTTTTTACGAAGTTGGATCTGCGGGGTGCGTATAACTTGGTACGAATTCGAAAGGGTGACGAATGGAAGACCGCTTTTAACACCCGAGACGGTCACTATGAATACCTCGTCATGCCTTTTGGGTTATGTAATGCACCCGCAGTATTTCAGGACTTCGTAAACGATGTGTTCAGGGATTTACTGTTATCCTCAGTAGTGGTGTATCTGGACGACATCCTGATTTTTTCTCCTGATCTGGAGACTCATCGTCAGGATGTCGTTCGTGTCCTTTCCCGTTTAAGGCAGCACTCATTGTTTGCTAAACTCGAGAAATGTGTATTCGAGCAGTCCTCATTGCCTTTTTTGGGTTACATTATCTCACAAGAGGGCCTGGCTATGGATCCTGCGAAGCTCTCTGCTGTCCTGCAATGGTCCGAACCTCATTCCTTGAAGGCGGTGCAACGCTTCTTAGGATTCATAAATTATTACAGGCAGTTCATACCCCATTTTTCTACTTTGGTGGCCCCTTTGGTGGCCTTGACTAAGAAAGGTGCTAATCCCAAAGCCTGGTCTACTGAGACATCTCAGGCTTTTGAGGCAGTAAAAAGACACTTTTCAACTGCTCCCGTTCTTCAAAGACCCGATGAGAGTAAGCCCTTCCTCTTAGAGGTTGATGCCTCTTCAGTGGGTGCTGGTGCGGTCTTGTATCAAAAGAACGGTGCAGGTAGAAAAAGGCCGTGTTTCTTCTTTGCGAAAACCTTTTCACCGGCAGAGAGAAACTATACCATTGGGGATAGGGAACTGCTCGCCTTGAGATTAGCCTTGGAGGAGTGGCGTCACTTGCTGGAAGGAGCGAAACATCCTTTCCAGGTCTATACAGACCATAAGAATCTGACGTACTTACAAACCGCTCAGCGTCTGAATCCTCGCCAAGCCCGCTGGTCCTTGTTTTTCTCCCGCTTTCACTTCTCCATCAACTATCTGTCTGGGAGTAAGAATAACAAGGCAGACGCCCTGTCTCGCTCTATGCTTTCTACCCAGGAAGAGATTGACGAACCTCGTCTTATCCTTCCCTCCAGGGTTTTTCATACGCTCTCCCCTGTGACGTTAGACCAAATCCCACCGGGCAAGACCTTTGTTCCGCCTGATCGACAGAATGATATACTGTCATGGGCCCACACCTCAAAGGTGGGTGGGCATTTTGGTATTAGGCGGACACGAGAGTTACTGGAGAGGTGGTATTGGTGGCCACACTTAGCCAGCCACGTCAAGAGATATGTCGGTTCCTGCTACTCGTGTGCTCGCAACCGTCCATCACGGCAGAGACCGGCTGGGCTCTTGCATCCTTTACCAGTGCCAGATAGACCATGGGAGGTGGTAGGCATGGACTTTGTGGGTGATCTTCCATGTTCACAGGGACATAGATTTGTGTGGGTCATTACGGACCATTTCTCCCGGATGGTTCATCTCGTACCGTTATCGAGAATCCCATCTTCCAGGGTACTAGCCAAACTATTCCTCAAGCATGTCTTTAGGCTTCACGGGATGCCAGATCGTATCATTTGTGATAGAGGCCCGCAATTTACTTCCCGTTTCTGGCGAGATCTTTGTAGCCTTCTGCAAATTGAGTTGAATCTCTCTTCGGCATACCATCCGGAGACCAATGGTTTGGTTGAGCGTACCAATCAATCTATGATTATATACCTTCGACACTTTGTTGCTGAGAACCACGATAACTGGTCCTCCCTCCTACCCTGGGCAGAATTTGCCCTTAACAATTCGCTGGCTGAGGCCACTGGGCAGACACCGTTTGTACTCAATAATGGGCAACACCCTAGGGTACCGGTACCGTTTCTCGCTGCTGCACCTCCTCCTCTTGTGGCCGACTGGGCAACTAATGCCAGAGAGGTTTGGGATCGGACTCAAGAGTCGATCCAAGCAGCTAAGGACCGTATGAAGACGGTGTCCGATCGGTTTCGTCGCCCGGCTCCTGTCTTTTCTCCAGGGGACTTTGTGTGGCTCTCTGCAAAACACGTGAGACTTAGAGTGAGCTCTGTCAAATTTGCTCCTCGCTTCCTGGGTCCTTATGAGGTTCTTCGACAGGTAAATCCTGTAGTCTACCAATTGAAGTTACCCGTCCATCTTAGGATTCATGACAAATTCCATGTCTCACTGCTAAAGCCGGCTATTTTACCTCACGCTTGTGAAGTGCACTCTCCTGCCTCTGATTCCTCTCGCTCTAGCTATGAGGTACGAGCCATAGTTGGTTCTAAGATGGTTAGAGGGCGCAGGTTCTTCTTGATAGATTGGGAGGGTTACGGCCCGGAACATCGCTCTTGGGAGCCTGAGGAGGCTGTCCATGCTCCCGACTTAGTTGCCGATTACCTGCGTCGCCGGGAGGGGGGCCCTTGAGGGGGAGGTACTGTTATGGTTGCTGCGAGCACTGGAGACTAAGTCCAGATTTCTTGCTACTGCACATGTGCGAGCGCTGGAGACTAAGTCCAGATTTCTTCCTACTGCACATGTGCGAGCGCTGGAGACTGTCCAGATTTCTTGCTACTGCACATGTGCGAGTGCCGGAGACTAAGTCCTATCTTGGAGCCATTGCACATGTGCGGGTGACATCATCGCTGACACGAGGTCACATGTCTCTGACACCTTCTATGCCGATTGGTCGCTGGTCATGTGCTTGTGATGCCTTGCTCGGTGATAGGCCAGCATGATGTCACTCCTGTCGTTCTGGCAGCGGATTTGCTCTGGTGTCCTCCATCTTGGATGAGGCACAGAGTCTATATAAGACCCTGACACATGCCGCATGGCGCTCAGTCCTCTTGGTTCATGCATAAGAGTAGACGCTCTGTGCGCGTTCCTCTAGGCATTCCTCTGTCTATGCTAGGTGAGCGCTACCGGCAGGGTAGCGTTCTTATACCTTACAGCTTTGGCTGCTGTCCGTATCCTTACCTCTTAGGGGAGCGGACATAGGCAGGTGCCTGAGGCACATGGTCTGGCTGGGCCTTGTGGTTCGACTCGTAGGTGGACGTTGCCGCTAGGGTAACGTTCCTTATACTGCAACTAGCAGTTGTTCGTATCCTCGCACACTAGGGGAGCGAACAGAGGTAAGAGCTTTGTGCGGCTTACGCTGCTGTTCGTCTATTTTGCACCACTAGAAGAGCGGACCTAGGCAGGTGCCATATCTAGTGGTTCGTGTCCTCGCACACTAGTGGAGCGAACGCAGGTAGGAGCTTTGTGCGGCTTACGCTGCTGTTCGTCTCTTTTGCACCACTAGAAGAGCGGACCTAGGTAGGTGCCATTTCGCACACATTGTCTTTGTCTCTGTGATTATTAACAGAGATCATTCCACACACCCTCCAAGTAAGGGAGGAATTGCTTTACTTTCTTATTATATCCTTCTGTGAGTTAACAGAGGTATTGCACGCTGCCATAGTCTGCAGCAGAGTCTTTGCACGGTGGACCCTGACTGTCTGATACTCCTTTAGGTTATCAGACAGCCCCCCGTAACAAGGAGTTCTTCATTAAGGCCCAAGGGAGTCACGGAATGTAGTTGGAAGATTCATTTAGATTCATTCTGGAGAAGCCATCTAGTGCAGGTGCCCCCCCTAGCACTAGTATGACACTTCTGTAGACCAAAAACACGGGTACCACGTGGACTGCCATGATGAAAAGATAAAAATTGGCTGCCACGGGTGTGATGGGTTTACCTTTCGAGGTATCAGAAGCTGCCAAATTGATTGTCGAGAAATGCTTCTGAATCCTCTTTCTCAATTCCTGAGTCGTCTGGCCAACATAGACTTTGGCACATGGACAGATCATGCAGTATATAACATTCTTGGTTTTACAATTGATGTAAGACCTAATAGGATGGTTCGTGGAATCCTGAGGATTAAAAAAGGTGTTATGAGTAACTTGCATGAAGCCACAGATGTTACAATCCCCACACGGGAAAGAGCCCCTAAGATTGATACCACGCTGTAATTTAATTGTAGGTCTAACAAAATGACTGCGGGTCAATAAATCTCTTAAATTAGGGGCACGTCGTGCGGTAAGTAGAGGTTGAGAAGAGACCACTGAGGAAGTTTGCACATCTGTAGTCAGAAAGGGCCAATGTTTTTGCAAAATGCTTCTCACCTGCTGCCATTCATTATTAAAGGTGGTATTGAATCTGACGTAGTTATCCTGACACCTTGGTTTTGGTCGAATGAGTGACTCCTGTGTTTCATCTCTAGCCCTCTGGTACGCCCTGGATATTATTTTTCTGGGATAGCCACGATTCTTGAGCCTTGAAGTAAGATTGGAGGCTTGTTGGCCAAAATCAATGTCACCACTGCAATTCCGTCGCACCCGTAAAAATTGCCCGGTGGGTATACCTGTTCGAATATGTTGGGGGTGGAAACTTGAGAAATGTAAAAGGGCGTTGGTAGCTGTGGCCTTTCTATTTAGGCTTGTCGAGAGGCCGCCATCTTTAATGGAGATTTCCAGATCCAAGAAGGAGACAGCTATGGATGAAATATGGTGAGAGAGGAAGATGTTAAGAGTGTTATTATTTAGACCAGCGATAAACGAACGACAGTCCTCCTCCGTGCCCTCCCAGACAAAAAAGATATCATCAATGTATCGATGCCAATGTGTGACTCTTTCTTTGAACTCCTGAGATTGAAAAACAATAGTGGACTCCCACCAACCTAAAAATAGGTTGGCAAAAAATGGTGCACACCGTACGCCCATGGCCACTCCTGAGATCTGTCTATAATAGGTCCTATCAAATAGGAAAAAATTATGGCACAGGACGAAATCTAGGAAGTCCACCAGGAAAGAGTCATGCATGCGGTCTGAGCAATGCTGTAAATCCAAAAAATGGGTGACCGCATGCATACCGTCTGGATGCCGGATATTGGTATACAGTGACTCAACGTCACATGTTACCAAAAATGCACCGGAAGGAATGATAATATCCTTACAGATCTTGACAAAATGAACGGTGTCCTGGACGAAGGAGGGGAGCCGATTTACAAGTGGTTGGAGGAAAAAATCCACATAAGTGCTGGCTTTTTCACAGAGACTTCCTATGCTGGCCACAATGGGCCTGCCAGGGGGTTTGGAAACGGATTTGTGGACCTTGGGGAGCAGGTAAAAGGTGGGAACAATGGGATCGGGAACCCACATGTACTTGAGCTCTTTATCAGAGATAATACCAAGACTCTGAGCGGAGTGTAATAAAAGTTGGAATTTAGATTTAAACACTTGTGTCAGGTCAGATGGTAATTTGATATAAAACTCCGTATTGTTCAACTGTCTGTGAGCTTCCTCCAAGTACATGTCGGTAGGCCAGATCACCACGTTCCCACCCTTGTCCGCTTCTTTAATAAGAAAGTTGTTATTCCACTTCAGTTTGAAAATGGCTTGCCTTTCCTGTAAAGACAGGTTGGGCGCCCTGGGGGTGCCAGATGTCAGTTTGGCAATATCTGCTCTGGCCAAATCAAAAAATATTTTGATGGCTGGCACCAGGGAAAATGATGGAATGGCCACAGATTTATTCCTTAAGGGGAAATGCCTCCTACCTGGTCCGTCCGTATTCTCCTCCAATAATTCCAACAGATCCTGGAAAGTCTGTCGTTCATCTGGTGTCATATTGTCCGCAATTTGAGGTCTCCTATACATGACCTGAAAGACGAGGTTCCGGCAGAAAAGGTAAAGATCTTTAGTCAAAGAGAATTTATCAACAGCATGAGTGGGTGAAAACGTGAGCCCTCGTTCCAGCACAGAAATCTCTTGTGGAGAGAGAACATAGGTAGAGAGATTTATGATCTGCAAGGAATCTCTTACCTGGGCCCCGGTGTTCGTGCTGGTGTCCTCAATAGCCAGATCTAGAATCGGTACTTCGTTTTCCTGAATGGCAATTGACGATGGCTGTACACTTGCTTTCTTCTGGTTTTGCCTCTTGCGACCGCCCCTTCTGATCCTACGTCGGGGTCGCTGTTTGTTGATAAAAAAATCGCTGGAACTGTTTTCTTGTGGCGGGGGAAAGGTATTGTTGGTGTTCGTATAGGGTCTGTTAGTGTTATGGCCCCTACTATTGCCCTTATGTCTCCATCTGAATGCTGTTTTGTTATCAAAGTCAGACCTATCCCGCTGGAATTTCCCACATTTTCTATCCATAATCTCCTTCTCATATTTATCCATCTGTTCTTTAAGTTTGGCCTGAAAGAGACCAACTTGTGAGCGATCCTCAATTCTGGCCAATTTGGCCTCCAAATCTCTAATGTTGGTTTTAGTGGTTGCTAGCAGGGTATAATGGACATAAATAGTCACCAATACCAGACCCAGTGGCTTCATCAGGGCGGGTAACCCAAGTGCCAGTCTTCCTGCCTATTAGTATATTGATTCGCCGTACTACGCACGCGCAAAATGGTGCCGCACCATACGGACCATGCCGGTCACACGGCCTCACAGGTGTGTGTGTGTTTCACTAATTGTGTGTTTTTTTACGTATATATACTCCCTTTATGCTGCACTTGGGTTACCCGCCCTGATGAAGCCGCTTTTGTGGCGACACGCGTCGGCCACCCACCTTTGAGCGATACTCTTGACCGCCCCCATGCTTCACAGATATGACTGACTGACTGACTGACCCTGGGTCTGGTATTGGTGACTATTTATGTCCATTATACCCTGTGTCTCTACCATGGTCCTGCCTCTTCTCGTCTACATGGCCCCTCTTATGCTTGTGTGACTTGCTCGACCTATTAGAGATCCTTTTGGCGCCATTTGACTCCATCTTTGACACTTCAGCTGCAGGTTTATCATCTTACGTCCAGTTATTGGATGTTACTGCCGCTCTCGTACCATCAACGTGGAGTGTACATGTACTACCAGGGTGCATTAAGAGTCACCCACATTTTTGGTACTGTGGTTTGATTGATCCGCCAGGTTACCCGGCACTGTTGGCTTTTTTCCCTGGTACTCTGGCTGCATGTATACCATTTTCACATACAATATTTGGATGTTACTGACGTTTTTCCACCATAAACGTTGAGCTCATGTTTACACTCAGGGTATATTAATTGTCATCTACATACTAGCACATCCTCTATACTTTTGTATCGTGCCTAATAATATTAGATGTTATTATCATCTCTCTGATATAAATGTTGTATGTATATATATATATATACCCCTGGATGTATTTATTGTTATCCACATCTTTGCTACTGTGGCCTGTTTGACCTGTCAGGACATCTCTGCTGTTACATTTCACCCCTGGCTTTCTAACAGTATTTAAACCATCCTGGTGTCCAAATATTGGATACCACTGTTACTTTGTCACCATATACGCTGAGCCTGTCTATATTTTCAGGGTGCTTTTACTGCCAACTGCATGTTATTATACATCTATGCATTGTTCTTTCACCCTGGTTCACTGTGTCGCCCCTATAGGGATATATATACGTATATATATATATATATCTTTTGACTCTGTGATATATGCACTAGCGTATGCGAGTACCACTGTTTGATACTCTCCAGGCACTTCCATGGTCTGTACGCACCCATTGAGTAATATCTGACACTTGATATCTGATATTGCACCAGTCATAGGGTCTGTGTTGTCATATCATTTTTGATATTGTATCTTACCTTATATTTGTACTATTATGACATTGGGGTTTCGGTCCCGCTCAGGGGGTGTTTTTGTCTCCATGTATGTTTTTAACTGTTTTAAAATGTGTTTCTTGTGCAATCAATAAAGGTGTGTTTTTTTATATACTATATTATTGGTGTGCCGCTGACTGCCTGTGCGGAATCTTTTTCTCCCCTTGTTCTACTTGGATGATATCCTGATATTCACCCCTGATCTACTATCACACGTGAAACACATCCATTAAGTTCTGCAGTGACTCAAAGAGAAAAATTTGTTTGCCAAATTGTTCAAATGTATCTTTGAATAAACTCCTTGCCTTTCCTCAGCTACATTGTTTCCAACCAAGGTCTCAAACTGGTTGCAGAGAAGGTTTCTGCTGTTCTTTCCTGGCCTTGTCCTTAAAGTCTGTGTGCCATCCAGTGCTTCATGGGTTATGCCAACTTTTACAGGCAATTTATTCCACACTAATCATCTTTTATGGCTCCTATCTCCACCTTAACCAAAAAGGGGTCAATGCCAAGGATTGGCTAGAGTCAGCTGAGTCTTTCCAGCATTTGAAAGAGGCCTTCACAAGTGCTTCAGTGTTGCATCACCCCGATCCCAACAAACAGTTTCTTTTAGAGGTAGAAACCTCATCCATCAGTGCTGGGGCAGTACTGTTACAAATAGCTTTTTTGGGGAGGTCTGTCTCTTGTGGTTTTTTCTCTTAACTAGTTTCTCCAGCTTAAGGGTACTTTACACGCTGCAATCTCACTAGCGAGATCGCAAGCGGTCATACCCGCCCCTGTCGGTTGTGCGACATGGGCAAATCGCTGCCGTGCCGCACAACCTCGCTTTCCCCTGTCACACGCACTTACCTGTCCTGCGACGTCGCTCTGGCCGGAGATCTGCCTCCTTTCTAAGGGGCAGTTCGTGCGGCGTCATAGCGACGTCACACGGCAGCCGTCCAATAGAAGCGGAGGGGCAGAGATGAGCGGGACGTAGCATCCCGCCCACCTTCTTTCTTCCGCATTGCCGGTGGACGCAGGTAAGAAGATGGTCGTCGATCCTGCGGTCTCACACATAGCGATGTGTGCTGCCGCAGGAACGAGGAACAACATCGCTAATAAGCAGAGAACGATTTTTAGTTTCAGGACGAACTCTCCGTGGCAAACGATTTTGACCGCTTTTGCGATCGTTTAAGGTCACTCGTACTTGTAACTCACTGCGATATCGTTAATGATGCCAGATGTGTGTCACAAACACCGTGATGCCGACGATAATTCATTAACGATATCGCAGCATGTAAAGCCCCCTTAAGTGAAATTGTACTTTTGGGAATTGTGAGCTTATGGCTATCAAGACGGTACTTGAAGAACGGCAACATCTACTGGTGGATGCCAGCTCTCCAGTTGTAATATGCACTGACAATAAAAATCTGACCTTCCTGCAGTTCACCCAGTGGTTGAATCCTCATCAAGCCAGGTGGGCACTTTTGTTCGGTTGTTATATCTTCGAATTACATTTGTTTTCCTGCATTGAAGAATGTTAAAGCTTATGCCATGTCTTAATCCCCCAATTACTTGGAGGATCCTAAGCACATCATTGACTTGGACAGGATCATGAAAGTAGCCTCAGTCCTTTTAAGAGATATTTTTCCTGCTAAGACTTTTGTGCCTATGGTTAAGAGGAAGATAATTCTGGCATGTGCTCACAAATCCAAGTTGGCTGGCCATTTGGGAATATCCTCTGAGCTAATTGCTTGCTGTTTCTGGTAGCTGTCATAATGATTATGGGATAGAGGGGAACCAGTGCTCCTAAGCTGTCCCTGAAGCTAGTGAGCCCTATGCTATTCCTAACCTCAGGAAGTATCCTAACCTCAGAGAGTACTCCTGATGGTAGAGATGCCTGAGTTTCCTTCCTGGCCCTGTTCCTGACAAGTCCTGATCTGATTCCCCCTCCCTTTCCTCCCAGGAAGGAATGGGACAAGAATATGATGAAACCCACAGATAACCAAAACTCTGTCACACTGCACGCACACATAAAGGTAAAGATAATAAGAGATTCAGGAGGAAAAACAGGAGCAGGAAGCAAACCACAAAGCAACAGAGGTAAACTCCACAACCGCACCAGGCAATAAGCACAACTTTCATCAGAAGGTCTGGGACACCACACCTCACAGACCAACAAAGACAAACTATAGCTGGTATGGGTGAAAGGTTTCAACCAACATAAATACGAGGGGAGCAGATGCTATAAGTCTCCTCACAACATGTGACCACATGAGCAAGCAGACCAGCAGAGGTTAACTCTTGCTAGCCTGCCTAAGAATCAGAACACAGCAGGTCGACGCCTGAGCCTGCCTGTGTTGATACCAGACACCAGAGAAACCATCATGCGGAGCGGAGTGTCAGAATCTGTAATCTGAACAGAACCCAACGCCACCATGACAGTTGGCGAAGTTTGTGCAAAACTCCATGTGACAGAAGTTTCTTAAGAAAATAGTGAGGTGCTGCAGTCTGCAGGAAATCAATTTATTTGGCTCTCCTGTAGGCCTGACCAAGGAGCCCATGAGTGTACCTGTAATTATCGCTCTGAGGAGAGAACAACTCCTAATACTGGCTGTGAGGGCCAGCCGGAACCTGAATTGGCTGGAGGTACTGGCTACAGTAAAGAACAGGTTTGTGCCTGTCCGCTGTATTAACTTGCTGGAAAGCGAAGTCACCATATCAGGAAATATGTTCCTGGCTGAAAACTATGTGCCTTATGAAGAGATACTCAGAAGAATGCGGTTCAAACTCCAGGCTGACCAGAGGTCTCCCTGGATCTATGCCATTGATGTTGACAGGAGAGAGACCTGTTCAACAGAAACTTCTGGAAGCCACTCTATGGGAATTTAAGAAAGCTTTTTCATGTCATGGGAAAAATTTTGGATGCTCTTCTAACATAAAGCATGAGATCCTGTCGGGGAACACTCCCGCAATCAGGCAACGCGACCTAAAAGTGCATCAAGAAGTAAAGAACATAGTGGCCAGAATGATGGACAACCAGGTCATATGAGAAACCCAAGGTCCTTGGGTGTCACCAGTGATCTTGGTATTGAAGAAGGATGGGTCTCTCTGCTTCAGTGTTGACTATAGAAAATTAAACACTCAGAGTACAGGACACCTATCTACTTACCCAGATGAAAGAATTGCTGTCCACCCTGGGCTGCGTCAAGTACCAAGTGCCAGTAGCTGACAGGGACAAGGCAATGACAGCATTCCTCTTCACAATGGGACTCTATGAGTTCAACAGGATTTCATTTGCTTTGTCAAAATGCATCCTGATCATTTAAGCATATAATGAAACAATGCCTAGGCAACCTGAATCTCGAGCCCATATTGATTTACCTGGATGATGTGGGGGTGTTCAAGACATCGTTACAAGACCATCAGCAGAATCTAAGATAGGTTTTGCAGTGACTCCGAGATCATGGACTTAAAATCAAGCCCCAGAAATGCCAATTATTCTGAGACCATATGGAATACCTGAGTCATGTAGCGACTCTAAAGGAGTATAGCCAGCCACCAGTAAAGTTGAGGCGATCCAGAAGTGGCCTGTCGGGAACGTTGCAAGAACTAATAGCCTTTTTGGGGGTTGGCTGGGTACTACTATCGGTTTATTCTATGATTCACTCACCTGATCGGTCCCTTGACCGAGTGGCTGCGATGAACAGACAGGGGCCCAAAAATCACCCCATGCAGTGGGGTCCTCAACAACAGAAGGTTTTTGAAGATGTGAAAGTTGCCCTAACAAGTGCACCAACAAGGACAGGAAAGAGTGGTTACCTACAGAAGTCACTCCCTAAAGGATCCATAGCGTAGCCCCGAAAACTACAACCTGGCTTTGGTCTGGGCTATGACCGAATGATGCCTAGAAAACCTAAGGGTGGCTGAAGTAGTGGTAATGGCTGAATAACACATTCGCCCACCTGGAGAATGCTAAATTTGGGGCATTGGAGATGGGTGGCTAGGCTATCTAAATTCAATTACGGTATCAAGTTCAGAATGTAAATAGGTAATGCAGATGCACTGTCCTGGGTTCCAATGGGTCCACCTGCCAGGAATATCAGTGATGATCTAGAGTACATTGAGACTCCAGACTTCAGCTGATTGCTTACGTTCGAGGGCATGGTACACTCACTGTGGGCCTCCAAGATGCCCACAGTGCTCGGAATAAGCAGACCAAGAAAGAAAATGAAGATGTGTGGAGTGTGAAACACTGGATCCAGGCCAAAATTTGACCCTTGCCAGAAGAGCGGAAAAGTCTGTCTTTGGAAGAAGAAAAATTGCTGCGCCAATGGGATAAACTGTAGGTTGAATAAAATTACGATCTGATGTCTTGTTCCAGAGAAAGCCATGACTTTCTTAATATGTAAATCCTAAATGAACTATTAGGTTTATGGTCCAGATACTGATTTCCCTGAGAATCTGCCTCTAGAACTTATTTTAAATGAATGTGGAAGTTACCAGTGTGAGACATGTAGATCAGGAGAGCAGACTGTCAGTCAGTACAAGTCTCACACTGGTAACGCCGTCTTTCATTTAAAATAAGCTTTAGAAGCAGATTCTCAGGGAGATCTGTGTCCAGCCCATACTTCCTAACAGCTCATTTACATATAAGAAAATGTAGATTTCTCTGGAATAAGACATCGAATCTCAGATATCACGGTATCACTTTATTCATTTTCCTATGTTCTGCATGTCCATGTACCGTATTTTTCGGACCATAAGACGCACTTTTTTTCCTCCAAATGTTGGGGGAAAGTTGGGGGTGCGTCTTATGGTCTGACTGTGGATGCGGGGAATAAGGTGCTGCGGTGGAGCGGGTCATCGGGGGCACGAGCAGGCTGTAGCAGCCTGCTGTGACCACGTGGGCCCGCTCATTACATATGCACGCCCATCCTCCCACCCATTTCTCAGCGCAGAAGCCGGCGCTGACAGGTGGGTGGGAGGATGAGCGGGGACGCGCGCATAGTAAAGAGTCGGTCCACATGATCACCCCTGGCAATTACAGCCTGGAGTGATCATGTGCGGCTGTATTCACTGCCCCCCGCGCATCATCATCAGCGCGGGGTGCAGTGAATCAGTGTACTCACCCGTCCCCGTGTGTGGAGCCGTTCCCCCGCAGCACGCGATGTCTTCCTGCCTGTGCCGGTCAGCTGATCTGTGCCGGTCAGCTGATCAGCACAGACAGGAAGACATCGCGTGCTGCAGGGGAACGGCTCCACACACACACACACACACAGGTCAGTGGTGCAGAGAGGAAGATGATCGGTGCTGCAGGGAGTGAGGAAAAGGTGAGTATAAACGTTTGTTTTTTTTTCTCTGTGCTATAGGATACAGGCCATATACCAGGATGGTATATGAGCACGATGGGGGCATATAGCAGGATGGGAGTATATGAGCAGGAGGGATGGGGGGTATATGAACAGGATGGAAGTATATGAACAGGATGGGGGTATATGAACAGGATGGGGGTATATGAACAGGATGGGAGTATATGAGCAGGATGGATGGGGGGTATATGAACAGGATGGGGGGTATATGAACAGGATGGGAGGACGGATGGGGGGTATATGAACAGGATGGGGGGTATATGAACAGGATGGGGAATATATATGAACAGGATGGGGGTATATGAACAGGATGGGGGTATATGAACAGGATGGGAGTATATGAGCAGGATGGGGGTATATGAACAGGATGGGAGTATATGAATAGGATGGAGGAATATGAGCAGGATGCTGGTATATAAGCAGGATGGGGGTATATGAGCAGGATGGGGGTTTATAGCAGGATCATATACAAGGCAGGAGGATCATTACCAGGATGGTGTACCTTAGTAGAGAATTTGGGTACATTACCCCCATAACAGTGTCAGCAGCAAATCCTCGCCCCATAACAGTGTCATGACCACATTTTTTTGCTTAAAGTTTTATTTTCCTATTTTCCTCCTCTAAAACCAGGGTGCGTCTTATAGTCCGGTGCGTCTTATAGTCCGAAAAATACGGTACATGGCTTAGGAAGGTTGATCCTACTGACAGATTACCTTTATTAAAAGCAGATATGTCAACACTCTGCATACAATCTATGTACAGGCTTTACGGCCCAATATGATCTACATTATACCCTAAAATTGTGTTTATGAAGTGTAATAAACATAATATTTACTAAATTCCAGCATGGTTCTTTACTCTTTGAATATGCTGACGATTATCAGTGTTTACTATTTCTTTTGCATAACATGTCTATTTTAGGTTAAAAGCCCAATGGTTTTATTGGCACAGCTAAGTTAACATAATTGAAAATGTATTTTGTTGTGATATTACCAGGCATAAACAGAGTGCAGCTTGTTAAATGTGCCAAATGTGTTATTGGTTTATTGTGAGTTTCTGTTGTGTCTGCTGTATTAGATTTACTTCATTTACATGATATTTAGTGATAATATCTGCTCTGATTCATGGTAATTACAAATTGTTGCAACATGATTTCTTGGGAAAACATTCATGTTTTGATAGAGCGCTAAAGAAATATCTTTGCAAAACTGAATTAATAAATTTTGTATGCTGAACTGCTCAGTAAGCAAATCAACAATTTGTATCTAGTGACCAGTCATCAATGTAAGTGTTTAGTTGACTTGGTCTCGCATGATAAAGCCAAATAATTTTATATATGCCATTTGACAAACTTATTAGGACATGGTTATTTATATGCACCAGCTGTCTGGAAAAAAACAATTCTGCCATCACTTCTGTTAGTTGAAGTCAGTCAATAACTATGTGGTTGATTTGATTGCAGCGCTCTACACCATGATTTTTCTTTATACTGTTTCTCACTTTAATTTGTGTCAAGGATTATTGCTCTTGTATAGTATGTACCACATTATAGAGGCCGTACTGCATTGAGCTAATGACCTGGCATACAATATACTAGGGTTGTGCTACCTGACAAACTTATTGAAAAAACATGGAGTATTACAAAGTTTATCTATAGTAATAAGAATGTCAGGCCAAGGCTGTTTTGGCACTCTTAGGGCAATGCCCCCTTATAAATACTCAAATAAATATCAGCAGTGAGAAAGGGGATAATACATAACTTTTAATGGAATTATTTAAAAAAATTGCGTAGTGCTGCAATTTATAAAATATTTTTTTGTGCAAACAAATGAAACAATATTCATGTCCAAGAAGACCAACAAAAATAGTGTTGGAGCCCCCCCGGTGGTGTCCGTCAGAATAAAACATAATCACCAGATGGACATCGAGGGGCTTCAACACCAAATCAGTGTCCAAGGTTCATAGACACTGTAAAGTGATGACTGCTAAGAGCCGGGTAAGCAAGGGCATAAACCTATAATCCTATCTATTAGTTAGGTTGGGGTCATAGGAGGATATATTCCAGTGGGAACCAAGCCTCCCAAGAGGACTCACCAGTGTACTATACAGTGTGGGGTTAATAAATCCCCCAAAAAACAGGCTTTTCATACATGTAAACACCAAAAATTACCAACCGTAACCTAACAAAAATCCATCCAAGATCACAGTGGTGTTTCTTGGATTTAATTCAGAGTATATGGCAGTAAACATATACAGTTAGGTCCAGAAATATTTGGACAGTGACACAATTTTCGCGAGTTGGGCTCTGCATGCCACCACATTGGATTTGAAATGAAATCTCTACAACAGAATTCAAGTGCAGATTGTAACGTTTAATTTGAAGGTTTGAACAAAAATATCTGATAGAAATTGTAGGAATTGTACACATTTCTTTACAAACACTCCACATTTTAGGAGGTCAAAAGTAATTGGACAAATAAACCAAACCCAAACAAAATATTTTTATTTTCAATATTTTGTTGCGAATCCTTTGGAGGCAATCACTGCCTTAAGTCTGGAACCCATGGACATCACCAAACACTGGGTTTCCTCCTTCTTAATGCTTTGCCAGGCCTTTACAGCCGCAGCCTTCAGGTCTTGCTTGTTTGTGGGTCTTTCCGTCTTAAGTCTGGATTTGAGCAAGTGAAATGCATGCTCAATTGGGTTAAGATCTGGTGATTGACTTGGCCATTGCAGAAGGTTCCACTTTTTTGCACTCATGAACTCCTGGGTAGCTTTGGCTGTATGCTTGGGGTGATTGTCCATCTGTACTATGAAGCGCCGTCCGATCAACTTTGTGGCATTTGGCTGAATCTGGGCTGAAAGTATATCCCGGTACACTTCAGAATTCATCCGGCTACTCTTGTCTGCTGTTATGTCATCAATAAACACAAGTGACCCAGTGCCATTGAAAGCCATGCATGCCCATGCCATCACGTTGCCTCCACCATGTTTTACAGAGAATGTGGTGTGCCTTGGATCATGTGCCGTTCCCTTTCTTCTCCAAACTTTTTTCTTCCCATCATTCTGGTACAGGTTGATCTTTGTCTCATCTGTCCATAGAATACTTTTCCAGAACTGAGCTGACTTCATGAGGTGTTTTTCAGCAAATTTAACTCTGGCCTGTCTATTTTTGGAATTGATGAATGGTTTGCATCTAGATGTGAACCCTTTGTATTTACTTTCATGGAGTCTTCTCTTTACTGTTGACTTAGAGACAGATACACCTACTTCACTGAGAGTGTTCTGGACTTCAGTTGATGTTGTGAACGGGTTCTTCTTCACCAAAGAAAGTATGTGGCGATCATCCACCACTGTTGTCATCCATGGACGCCCAGGCCTTTTTGAGTTCCCAAGCTCACCAGTCAATTCCTTTTTTCTCAGAATGTACCCGACTGTTGATTTTGCTACTCCAAGCATGTCTGCTATCTCTCTGATGGATTTTTTCTTTTTTTTCTATATTGCCAAAAGGAGGAGGAGGAATCTTATATTTGGGAATATAGATACATATCGGACCAACTGACATCGATTTTCATCTTTATATCAGAATTTATTTATTATGTATGATTAAGTTCTATCTATTAATTTTTTAATTACAATTGAAGGATGATAATATAGATTCAGATACTCACCTGCCTTTTTGTATGTAATTAACATAATCTTACCCCTCCCTCTTACCCACTCAATAGGTTAGTCTATTTCAGTAGCTCTGCTGTGTTCATGGGACACTTATGATTAAGGACTCTTTTTGCTTTTATTAATAGTCCGAAACGCGTAAAGTTACCATGACCCTTACTTTTACCATCTAAGTGGATTTTCGGTCTTCACAATGTTTTTAACGATGTCTTAATAAAGTTTTGGATGTTTTAACATAAGGAGAACTTGTGCCGGATCGCCCTCCCTTTTTTTTCTCTTCAGAGTTAATTGCAGCCCTTAGAGTCCCTTGTCCAATTACTTTTGGTCCCTTGAAAAAGAGGAGGCTATGCATTACAGAGCTATGATTCCTAAACCCTTTTTCCGATTTGGATGTGAAAACTCTCATATTGCAGCTGGGAGTGTGCACTTTCAGCCCATATTATATATATAATTGTATTTCTGAACATGTTTTTGTAAACAGCTAAAATAACAAAACTTGTGTCACTGTCCAAATATTTCTGGACCTAACTGTAGGTATCATTATTGCCTCTTGCTTATAGTATCCGGTTCATTAATACATCTCTAGAGCCTGACCACTTGTATTTTGGGGTCTCCATACCTGTAACTTGAGCCCTTCACCTACAGTATCTCCCCTGATGAATCCTGGCGGAGGAAACACGTCGGGAGGTTCCATGGTGATGAATCTTTAGGGCCAATCTATTCAGGGTCAGTTTGGGACGGCCATTGTATGGGCTGGAGCTAATGGGGTTTGAGGGTTCAGCTAGTTCCTGCCAGGGAGAGAGCTCCTACCCGGCCATGGACAGCCACCCGATCTATCTATTCTGATGACCCCCTTCTAACAACTGACCTGCACCTACAACTGGGTAAGACCATTCCATTTCTTATGTACAATTGTATGATGTATTAATGAACTGGATACTATAAGCAAGAGGCAATAATGATACCTATATGTTTACTGCCATATACTCTGAATTAAATCCAGGAAACACCACTGTGATCTTGGATGGATTTTTGTTAGGTTACGGTTGGTAATTTTTGGTGTTTACATGTATGAAAAGCCTGTTTTTTGGGGGATTTATTAACCCCACACTGTATATTACACTGGTGAGTCCTCTTGGGAGGCTTGGTTCCCACTGGAATATATCCTCCTATGACCCCAACCTAACTAATAGATAGGATTATAGGTTTATGCCCTTGCTTACCCGGCTCTTAGCAGTCATCACTTTACAGTGTCTATGAACCTTGGACACTGATTTGGTGTTGAAGCCCCTCGATGTCCATCTGGTGATTATGGTCTATTACTGACGGACACCACTGGGGGGGCTCCAACACTATTTTTGTTGGTCCTCTTGGACATGAATATTGTTTCATTTGTTTGCACAAGAAATTATTTTATAAATTGCAGCACTACGCAATTTTTTTAAATAATTCCATTAAAAGTTATGTATTATCCCCTTTCTCACTGCTGATATTTATCTTAATCTTGAGAGGTAATTTAGGAACGGCTTTTCATCACCTGTTTCTATACTGCTGGTATTCCTTATAAATACTCCTAGAAAAATAAATAAAATATAAATAAATATTCCTAGTTGGAGATTACTAAATACTGTTTATTTAATGACCAATGATGAAATATGACTTTTAACTGACCTGAGATAAGAGAATAGCTTTCCTCAATGGATGAAAATTTAGCAGCTGTCAACAGTAGAGCTGACTCCCTGCTGCATCAGGAACGATTGGTGTTGACACCGATTATGGCCATTTAAACCTCCTAGATGGTGCTGTCAAAAGTCACCTCATTACCCTAAGGGTGCTTGCCCACGATCACTTTTCACAGCGTTTTGGGTGTAGCATAGTTCAGCTGCATCCAAAATGCTGCGATATACGGTACAAGCATAGTGGATGGGATTTCTAGAAATCCTGTATCCACTGTGCTTGTTTTTTCCACAGCGTAAACTGACCTGCGTTGTGGCTTTCCGAGCCGAAGCATGTCAATTGTTTGCTGAGGAGTTGAAAGCATTCTCCATAGAGAGTACAGAAGAGAGGGAACACAACTGCCTGAGACTAGACAGTGGGCGTGAGCAGCTGCGGTTTCCAGCGGAAGAGACTCACAGCCCTGCAGGTCAGGACCTGCTGCATCCAAGATGCAGCGGGTCTTGATCATGGGCACATACTCTAAATTCATGATTGTTTTCTCCTCATGGTTGACATGGCAATCCAAGGCCAAATTACGCTTCAGAGTCTGTCAGCTAAACTGAGCTATTTAGAAGTTGGCAACATTTTAGTGGTAAAATATAATTTTTTCATTCCTGTCATTCCACTTTGTGTTAATTCCTGAAAACCACCTGAAGTGTTAATTAATTATATGATAGTAGTTTTGAATATGTTTAGGGGCAATATTTTTAAAATCCTATAAATTTTAGGGGTTTTCCAATATATAGGTCCCTCATAGTAGCTTCAAAGCTGAAAAGATCCCTAAAAAATTAAATTTTGTAAATTTTCTTGAAAAATTGCTTCAAGTTTTTTAAACCTTCTAACTACCTAACAAAATAAAATGACATTTGAGAAATAGTGTTGATGTAAGGCAGACGTAAGGTATGACTATCTGGATAAAAGGTATAAGGCAAGGGCCCCACTTTGCGTTTCCACCTGCATTTTTGGTGCTTTTCAGGTCCGTTTTGAGAAGCACCTTTTTCATGCCAAAAGGCATGCTTTTTGATTTCCCAGCAAAGTCCATGGAAAATGGGGATTTCTAGACCCCACTTTGCGTTTTAAAACGCTGCGTTTAATGTGCATATTTTGTGGCAAAAACCATGCATTCAAAGAAGCAACATGTCAATTGTTTTTGCCATTTTGGGTGCGTTTTGCTAACATTGAAGTCTATGAGAAATGGCAAAAACCAAGATTCCAACAAAATCCTGCATTTTACCTGCTTTTCCAGTGCAGAAAACATGTGTTTTGGACTTCAAAAACGCATGCTTTTTGGTCATCAAAGTAATTATTTCATATGTCCCTTTACACACACACATAGTCCGACAATTAAAAATAAGAATTTTAATAAATTATTGATAATTTTCGATTAAATATCATATTACCGCTATAATTTCATTAAATTAATCTATTTTCATTATTTCTCACAAAAATATCGGTTTCTTTTTGCCCAATTTTTTCATTGAGTTTGACTATTTAAACTTTATTGAGCAGTGTCATGATGTTCAAAACGCATCTATGAAAACGCAGGTGGAATAGCAGGTAAAAAGCGCTGAAAACGCATCTAAAACGCGGTAAATACGCATGCGTTTTCAGCCCTAGATTTCGGAAAAAGGCAATTTTGGTCAAATCAATTAAGCCCAAAACGTGCGTTTAGAACTGCAAGTATATGAACGCAAAGTGGGGCCCTAGCCTTAGTGTGCAAAGTTTGAAAAATGCTATTTTTTTGTTAAATTTTATATTTTTATAAATAAATGCAAAACATAACCTAAATTTACCACTATTATAGAGTATAATATGTCACAAAATAAAATGTCTTAAAATTACTGGGATATGTTGAAACATTATAGAATTATTTCCAAATAAAGTTACACGTCAAATTTGATGTAACTGACATCCAGAGGAGGTCAGAAAGCAGCAGCACTGTTACAACTAAACCCTAACACTCTCACAGGGATGGACAAACCAGGGGAGATGTTAAACCAGAAATGTACAGGTTCCATAACAGGCTAGTATTTGTTCTAGACCTGACCACGATTTGTCTCTGCCTGACAGTGGAGAATGGCACCCTAAGATCATGTAATGGCACCCCCACTCTTTGACGGCTGACCCCAAGTCTCCTTAACTGCACCCTAAGCTATAAACAAAGTTTAGTACGAAAACAACAATAAACATAAATTAAGTTCACACAGGCAGAAGGTTAGACACAAGGCTAGGAACATGCAAATACTGTCATACAGGAATGATGGAATACAAGAAACAAAAAAGAATAACAGAATATGGGGAAACCCTCCTAAACCTAAATTAGACAAAATAGGACATGACTGGGAAGGGATTCAGACAAAAACTGCAGGGAATAGCAATATCTCAATAAGAAAAACTTAACTTAACGGACAATTATGCATCCATAAATATAGCCAGCACTGAGGCATGTGAGTAGTTAGTATAAATAGCCCATCCCAAAATCTGAATTGGCATCCCAAGTGAGAAAGTACATACACTTGAATAGAAATAAAACAGGAAAACAGACAATAAGAAAGAAACACAAGAGATTCTTCAGCAGTAGGACCAACACAAAACAGGTTGTGATCCAACCAAGAGGGAAAGCGACGAATAACCAGAGACCACCAGTTCAAACCCTGGACGGGAGGCATGACAAGCAGCTGTCAGTTCTTCTAGATATCACTTGACATGCTGTGACTATTGGGTTCCACCCAATGGCTAGGAACCTCCGCAGATTGCCACCACAAACAGGGTACACTGGAGGACACTTTAATAGTGGTGGGCCCTGGTAGGGAGAGGGGGGAGAGGACACCTCCTGAACTCACCTGAAGCCGTTTCCTAAGCTCCCTAGTGTCACTATACTGGCTCTTTCATCCCTTCGCCAGGCAGAATACCTATTCCCTTGCTAGCTCTGCATTCATCCTCACAAGTGAGATGGCCGGCAAGAGACACTATTCCCACAACTGCACCAATACAATGCAAGGATAGGAAGACAAACAGGGAAATAACAAAGGTTAAAAACCAATGACACAGCTGTAGCCAGATACCAGGACTGTAGCCTACACTGCTTTCACAAACACAACTACAACAACATCAAGGGCTTCAGCAGCAGCAAAGGTCATGTGGCTACAAGAACAACCTTCATCCTCAGGGCTTAGTTAGTATGTGGATTCTGTATAACTGGCACCATCTGGTGGTTCATATGCCTATATAAAGGTGATAGGGGTGCTTACAATCCAGATGCATGTGAGGAGAGGTAATAATCTGCTACTGGCAAGGAAAATGGACATTAACACTTGGTGCTCCAAAAGAAAGGAAAACACCTATAATATCTAGAGGCTCACAAAGCAAAGTGAAACTCTGGACCCAAACCTTTCAATAGTCTCCTACTGATGGGAGACATTCGTGACAAGAGTGAAACATCTTTAGCACCCCTGAGGCTTCAGTCGCCACAGAGTATTGCACCCAACATTGGATGTAATGCTAAACCCGGTTCCTGAGGAGGCCAGTCTCGGTTTCACCACATTACACACTCAAATACACACCAGAATGCCCTGTTTGCACTGGGGACTGGGCTAGGGTCGGGTAATAAAGGGGTTGCCAACAGAGTGGCATTTACAGGATTTCCTCAACAGGGGCCCCAGTCCCACTAGCTTAGGACCTGGGAGGGGGGAGGTGTAGCCAGCAGGGGGAGTCAGGAGCCAACACAACAGTTAGAGAGTTCTCCAGCAGGAGAGCAGTGGAGCAGACGTTACTCACAGGTCCTCCGGAGGGAAGGAGGTGAAGTTCACAATGGTTGCCACGGGGAGAGGGATCTCTGCTCCCCACAGAACTACACAGGGTGGCAGGACCCTAGGGAAGATCATACTTCACATTGGTTTTCCAGAATTTGCCTGGATGGGGAAAGTTTCAAGCTTCCCTGCCCACACAGCACTTGACAGCACATTGCTATATAGGATCCAAGGCCTCGCTTCAAGCTGCACCACACATCGCAACCGCAGCACCTGCAGATAGGGACAAGAGTACATCTCGTGAAACCCACGGTCCCCTCGTAGCTTTAAGCCAGCGGATCCACAGACAGGTATTAAAAGGAGAAACCCACCGAACACCAAACCGGACCGATCTCTAAAGGGATTCAGGTTCGACGGAGCCCAATATAGCAAGTGGCCGGTATTACCTGGGTAAGCGGCATCATACAAAAGTGAGTAAAACAAACTGGAACCGCAGCCATCATTTCTAATTCTTTATTACCTGTACTGCCGCTTCCCGCTGCCATTACTACTCCCCTCATTATTCTCTCCGGGGCCTGCTCTACCTGTGGAGAGCGATACCATATCCGGCTACTACTACTATCTGCCCCGGAGGATAGCGACAGCAGTGGCAGCCCAATTTACTGGCCGCATACCAGCAACAAACATCTGACTACTACCCCCATCATTTCTCCCCTGTCATCTTTTGTACACCTCGAGGCAACGGAGCCAACCTAGGCCACCCGTGACCACGACAGTCGACGGCCCAGCAACGAGTAGGTTAAAATGCACCTGCCCTGTGGGGCGCTACATTTGTGTGTAACGAAAAGGATAACGTGCCCAGCCTAAAAACCTGGGTACTGTGCACCTTATGGACTGTTGAAATACTGTTTAATTGTAACTGGTAGCCATTCTTGAACAAGAAGAGGTTAAAGAATTCTTGCCCTTTGTGGACTGGCAAGGACAGTGGTGCGAAAATCAAGGCCCATCCCCTCACAGAAGCAGGAAAAGAGGAATACGAAACTAACATGAGGACAGGGGCAGAAAAGTTAAGCCCCGCCTCCTGGTGTGCAAGTGGACTGGGAAACAAAACTTATGGAGTGAGAGTCTGGAGCACAAAGGAGACGGATGTACCTGGAGTGCAGGGTGTCAGCAATGGCAAACCCTGGCCATCATGGGGCAACACTTGTGCGACCACTGTTTTGGAGCGCTCAAGACATGGAAGCAGAGGTGGCTCAGGTGAGCCAGATGCTGAGGAGGATGCAGATGGATGCCATCCATGGGAGGCGTCCATGATGGGAGCGGTGGGAGCCATGTGGGCCCATGAAGAACTGGAATCGCAGTACCTGGAGGGAGATGAGTCTGCAATGGAAATTGCAGAGACCCCAGTCGCCATTGCCACCAGCGTGACACCCTTCAGGTCCCACCGAGCAGTACAGCATCCTCGGGAGCAGGAGCACTCGACAAAACCTTTGACTCCCTGGTAGCTGATGACCGAGCTACCGACCCAGCTGCTGAATACACAGCAGAGGAAGAACCGGTTACTGTACAACTCTGGCTGTCGACCTGTTGATACCATTCCCGGCAGCTGAGGACCCGGCTGCTGCTATCTGCACTGAGGGAGATTTAATCACCTTCGACCCGGAGCCCGACCTGGAGGCTTGCGGTGGCGATTCCCTGGGAATGTCCTGGGGAGATTGCTGTGCAGAGCTGGAGCCTCTGTACCCGGAGTCCATCAACAAGGAGGACAGAGATTGGGCCATCTGTCAGGCCACCCTTTCTAAACTTGCGGAAGAGGAGAAGGTATGCCAGGAGCGGTTAGCAGCCACGGAAACCCGGAACATTGCTGCAAAGCAACAGCTCTAGAAAAGCCACCCATTGGACCGAGGCCCGATACGGACCGGAGTGGTCTCCCAGTTCGATCCACAGCGGGGGTGGGGCTTCATAGCGGAAAAAGGACTTTCAAAAGAGGTATTTGTTTCCCGCGGTGATGTCGCCTCCTGCCTCTATAGGGGCCATCCTGGTCAAGACCTGTTCGCCGGAGACCTGGTGACGTATACTCTGCATAAGGGAGAGCGGGGCTCGTATGCCCTGGATGGGGAACTGTGTTCACAGGAGGAGTCAGCTGCAAAGCTGGTCTCCCCAGCAGCGAAGCGTCAAGTGCCAGTCCAAAACTACATAACAACCAGGTAACAGAGACTGCTGCATCCAAACCTCCTGCCACAGTCCGGTAAGGAATGTTCCCAGTAACTGATCATCTTAATGGTTGATTTTTCCGTTTTTGTATATATTCGGTTGATTTTTACATCTGCGTATATATTCGGTTGATTTTTTCCTTCGGTTGATATTTGCATTTAAATGGACAACCGGGCCACAGGACTGACAGTGGTCGGAACTCTTTGTATATAGTTGCTCCAGTTGTGCACCCTACCAGAATTAGGGTGACTTGCATATTTGCACTTGCCTATTTATACTTGAATGTGTTTTTGCCCTTAACAAAGAAAGTTTGCTGATCGGGAGCGATGCACTGACCAGTGGCAAAAAAGAACTCCAGCGGTCACCACTCTTTGTGTTTACATGAAAATGTTTTATATGTTGACAGGAATGTTTTAAATGCCTGAAGTTTGCACTAGTTTTAAAATGACAATGGTTTATGACAATGCATGCTGCTATAACCAATGCTTAAAAATGTTTGATACTGTTTTTGATATTTTTGCTATTTGAAATGTTTGATACTGCTTTTGATATTGTTACCGGTGTAGAGATGATATGTTACGTACAATGATGGAGCCTCCCATAAAGTGAAGAATATTGTTTGTTTAATCCATATACAAAATTTGGTGCATCAAACTTTGAATCAATGCGACCTGGGAGTGCTGTCATTAGCTGTGGGGGAGTGTGGCGCCCCTGAGGCATCAGTTGCCACAGATTACTGCACCCAACATTGAGTGTAATGCTTAACCCGGTTCCTGAGGAGGTCAGTCCCGCTTTCACCACATTGCACACTCAAATACACACCAGGTTGCCCTGTTCCCACTGGGGACTGGGCTAGGGTCGGGTAATAAAGGGGTCGCTGACAGAGTGGCATTTACAGGATGCCCTCCACAGGGGCCCCAGTCCGACTAGCTTAGGACCTGGGAGGGGGTAGGTGCAGCCAGCAGGGGTTTTTTTTTCTTAGGAACCATGAAACTACTCGATTCAACACCAAAGAGGACAACTGCTGCTATTGTATATTATATTAAACATCTCTATTGGCCGAACTCATAGGGGGCCAATAATATTTTGTAACTTTTCCAAAAAAATAATTATATTTTTGTTTTTTTCATACTATTTTAGTATAACACCTGGTAATATTATACATTAATGCGTGCTTATTTGTATGTCAGTTTTTGTTTATCATCCTATATGACCAAATATGTATATTTTTCTTGAATATAGCATATAGATTACTGTTTATACTCAGCCTCTTAAATTTTGACAATGGTTTTCCTTATGGTCAATTATGAGTATTATTCATCAAATATTGTTCTGATACTGAGCCTGTTGCCCTCTGAGCTATATTATGGGTCTTTAACTAGGACTGTGATTTGTAAGCCTATAAAAACCATAATTCTCCTCTTTTTCTTTTGGAGTATTGTAAACATACCATATCTGTGCCCATATGTCTACTCTCCATATGATCTTATAATCCTGTAATCTCATCCATTCATCTATCAACCGGTATACTAATGTAAAAATAGACATAATTCTGCTCTAATTTCATCCCTGCTCTATATATGTGCTACTGCTTCTTAAATGCTGTAGCGTGCCGTTTTTATATATATATATATATATATATATATTAGTGATGAGCGAGTACTAAAAAGCTCGGGTGCTCGAAGCTCGGGCCGAGCCTCCCAAGATACTCGTGTACTCGGGCCGAGCAACGAGCCCAATGTTATCCTATGGGAGACCCGAGTATTTTTGTGAAATGACCCCCCGGCAGCATGGAGAAACCCTAAAAATGGCACAAAAGTCTCAGAAGAGTGCTCAAATGACATGGCAACAGCATGGGGAAGACCCCTTGAAGCATTTATCACTGAAAAGTCACAGCTGTGAACAATTTTGTCCGCGTTTTACGCCATTTTTACGGACTCACCAGAAAACCTTCCAAAATGACCCCAAAATGATTTTTCATGGCGGAAATGTTAAGGGCACATACCCAATAGTGAGATAGAGCTGGTGTATGTTACTTTTTGAGATTAATACATGAAAGATTTTACATGAAAACATTGTGTGGCACTCCGATGTCCCTGAGAAGAGACGTACATGAAGGCCTCTTGAGTCTAATGTGCCCATTTTGAGGAAGTGAGTCTTTGTAGTATTTTCCTTTGCCAGGGCAGTCCAAAATTGTGAGGTTCTCCAATGCCCCTGCATACAGACGTGCATGAGGGCCTGTAAACCTGAAGTGCCCATTGTAAGGAAGTGGGTCTATTTCAGTATAGCCCTTTGCCAGGGCAGCCAAAAATTGGGAGGCTCCACATTGTCCCTGGATAGAGACGTGCATGATGGCCTGTAAACCTGAAGTGCCCATTGTAAGGAAGTGGGTCTATTTCAGTATAGCCCTTTGCCAGGGCAGCCAAAAATTGGGAGGCTCCACATTGTCCCTGGATAGAGACGTGCATGAAGGCCTGTAAACCTGAAGTGCCCATTGTAAGGAAGTGGGTCTATTTCAGTATAGCCCTTTGCCAGGGCAGCCAAAAATTGGGAGGCTCCACATTGTCCCTGGATAGAGACGTGCATGAGGGCCTCAAAACATTAAGTGTCCATTTTAAGGAAGTGGGTGTATTATAGTATAGCCCTTAGGCAGGGCAGCCAAAAATTGGGAGGCTCCACGTTGTCCCTGGGTAGAGACGTGCATGAGGGCCTCAAAACATTGTTCCCATTGCAAAGGAACGGGTCTCCTGTCGTTGTAATGTCCATTCTGCAAAGAATGGGCGAAAAAATTTACCACTGGGGGTATACCTGAAACAAAGGCCTGAGTATTGCAATTTGTAACGGTCATCATCATGGTGGCGCATGAGGAGAAGGAGGAGCAGTCCAGCGATTATCCAAAGTTCAGAAGTGTGTACCCATGGGTGAGTGGAGGTACATGGCAAACTTTAAATTCCGCTCTCATTTGCTGGTGGTGTGGTGAAGTCTGTCCCAATCCAACCCTTGTTCATCTTGATCAGAGTCAGCCTGTCAGCATTTTCAGTTGACAGGCGGGTGCGTTTATCTGTAATGATTCCACCTGCGGCACTAAAAACACGCTCTGACAAAACGCTAGCAGCAGGGCAGGCCAGGACTTCCAAGGCGTAGAGAGCCAATTCATGCCATGTGTCCAGCTTGGATACCCAATAATTGTAAGGCACAGAGGAATGTCGGAGTACAGTTGTTCGATCTGCAAGGTACTCCTTCAGCATCTGGGCAAACTTAGGATTTCTTGTGGCACTACCCCGCACCTCAGGGGCTGTGGTACGTGAGGGGCTGAGAAAACTGTCCCACATCTTAAAGACTGTTCCCCTACCTCTGGCGGATTGGACTTGTGCCTCTCTCGGCTGTACGCCTCGGTTGTCCACTGATTCCTGACCTATGCCGCTAGCGTTTTGTGAGGGGAATGCTTTGCCTACTTCCGTGAGTATGGCCTTCCGGAACTGCTGCATTTTGGTTGACCTCTCCTCCACAGGAATAAGAGACAAAAAGTTCTCCTTGTAGCGTGGGTCTAACAGTGTTACCAACCAGTAATGATTGTCGACCAAGATGTTCTTAACGCGAGGGTCACGAGACAGGCAGCTTACCATAAAGTCAGCCATGTGCGCCAGACTCTTAACAGCCAGGACTTCAGTAGCCTGACCAACAAGATGACTGAACATGCTGTCCTCCTCCTCCTCCTCCTCCTCCTCCTCATCTACCCTGTCCTCTGGCCAGCCATGCTGAACCGAGGATATGACTGGTGTGCATGTCATATCCTCAATTTGGCCGGAGAGTTGCTCCATGTCTTCATCCTCCTCCTCGTCATAGTCCTCCACTGCACGTTGTGATGAGACGAGGCTGGGCTGTGTGTTATCACCCACACCCACTACTGTTTCTTGCTGCAACTCATCGCGCTCCGCCTGCAATGCATCATGTTTGTTTTTCAGCAGAGACCGTTTTAGAAGGCAGAGTAGTGGTATGGTGACGCTAATAATAGCGTCATCACCACTCACCATCTTGGTGGAGTCCTCAAAGTTTTGGAGGATGGTACATAGGTCTGACATCCATCTCCACTCCTCAGGTGTTATGTGTGGAGTTTGACCCATTTCCCGACGGCTTAGGTGATGCAGGTACTCAACAACTGCCCTCTTCTGCTCACATATCCTGACCAACATGTGCACAGTTGAATTCCAACGCGTGGGGACATCACACACCAGTCTGTGAGCCGGAAGATGCAAACGGCGCTGAAAGCCGGCAAGGCCGGCTGAAGCAGTAGGTGACTTTCGAAAATGTGCAGACAGGCGGCGAAATTTTACCAGCAGATCAGACAGCTCTGGGTATGACTTTATAAACCGCTGAACCACGAGGTTGAGCACATGGGCCACGCATGGAACATGTGTCAGCTGGCCTCGCCTCAAAGCCGCCACCAGGTTCCGGCCATTGTCACACACGACCTTTCCTGGCTTTAGGTTCAGAGGTGTGAGCCAGTGATCTGCCTGCTGTTTCAGAGCTGTCCACAGCTCTTCTGCATTGTGGGGTTTGTCACCTATGCAGATTAGCTTCAGCACAGCCTGTTGCCGCTTCGCCGAGGCAGTGCTGCAGTGCTTCCAGCTTGTGACTGGTGTGGAGGGCACAGTGGATGAGGATGCGCAGGAGGAGGAGGAGGCTGAAGAGCATGACATTCCGGAGCTGTAGAGTGTGGGTGAAACACTGACTGAGGTAGGGCCTGCAAACCTTGGTGTGGGAAGGACGTGTTCCGTCCCTCGCTCAGACTGGGTCCCAGCTTCCACAATATTAACCCAGTGTGCCGTCAACGAGATATAGCGGCCTTGCCCACAAGCACTTGTCCAAGTGTCTGTGGTTAGGTGGACCTTGGGTGAAACAGCGTTGTTCAGGGCACGTGTGATGTTTTGTGACACGTGGTTATGCAACGCGGGGACGGCACACCGGGAGAAATAGTGGCGGCTGGGGACCGAGTAACGTGGGACAGCTGCCGCCATCAGGTCACGGAATGCTTCTGTCTCCACCAGCCTAAAAGGCAACATTTCCAGCGCAAGCAGTCGCGAAATGTTAGCATTTAGAACTGTGGCATGTGGGGTGTTGGCAGTGTATTTGCGCCTGCGTTCAAAGGTTTGCTGAATGGATAACTGAACGCTGCGCTGGGACAAGGATGTGCTTGATGATGGTGTTCTTTCTGCGTAGGCAACTGCAGGTGCAGGAGTGGAGGAGGCTTGTTCGCAGGCAGCATGGACAGAGGATTGGCTCGCATGCACAACCAGCGAAGACGTAGCAGTGACATCAGCAAGCACTGCTCCTCGACTCTGTTGTACTTCCCACAAAGTCGGGTGCTTGGCTGACATGTGCCTGATCATGCTGGTGGTGGTCAGGCTGCTAGTTTTGGTACCCCTGCTGATGCTGGCACGGCAGGTGTTGCAAATGGCCTTTTTTGAATCATCTGGATCCAACTTAAAAAACTGCCAGACTCGGGAAGACCTAACATTTGTACAGGCACCTTGTGTCGTCGTGTTGTTCCGGGGAACGGTTGCCTGACTTCTGCCTGGGGCCACCACCCTGCTTCTTACTGCCTGTTGTGATGCTACGCCTCCCTCCCCCTGTGCACTGCTGTCCTCGCTCTGCATATCCTCCTGCCAGGTTGGGTCAGTTACTGGATCATCCACCACGTCGTCTTCCTCTTCCGCACCCTGCTCCTCCTCCTGACTTCCTGACAATTGTGTCTCATCATCGTCCACCACTTGTTGGGACACGTTGCCAACTTCGTGAGAACGTGGCTGCTCAAATATTTGGCTATCTGTACAGACGATCTCCTCATGACCCACTTCAATATGAGCTGGCGAGAGGCCAGAATGTGTGAATGGAAACGTGAACAGCTCTTCCGAGTGTCCAAGTGTGGGATCATTAATGTCCGAGGAGGACGTGTACTCAGCCTGGTGGTAGGAAGGAGGATCAGGTTCAGAAATGTGCGGTGCAGTATCACGGCTACTGACACTTGACCGTGTGGAAGACAGAGTGTTTGTGGTGGTGCCAATCTGACTGGAAGCATTATCTGCTATCCAACTAACAACCTGTTGACACTGGTCTTGGTTCAAGAGCGGTGTACTGCTGCGGTCCCCAAGAATTTGGGACAGGACGTGCGAGCGACTAGATGTGGCCCTTTGTTGTGGCAAAATTAGAGCTTGCCCACGACCTCGGCCTCTGCCTGCACCACCATCATGTCCACTTCCTTGTTCCTTGCCAATGCCCTTGCGCATTTTGCAATGCTGTGCACTGCTGACGTGTATATTCACTACTTGTGCGTTATATCAAAGTTTCTGGAAATTGCACACAAGTGCACCTGTACGCTGCCACCAACAGGCACACACGTGCGGTTTTAAAAACCAAGCACGGACGCAATAAGAACCTAACAGGTTTTTTTGGGGAGCGACAATTACAGACAAGTCAGACACTATCTGGACTGTTTTACACTGTGTACACCAGCCCCAGATATGATGAAGGCTGGTATACGGTCACCACTACCCTGCCTGCCTGCCTGCCTGTATACTGGTACAATAGTCCTGACAAGGACTCTTTTGGTCACTAGCCTGTATTCAGACCTGGCTATACCCTGCCTGTATATAGCAACAATAGTCCTGAGAAGGACTCTGCTACTGTACTCCGACCTGGCTATACCCTGCCTGCCTGTATACAACTAGAATAGTCCTGAGAAGGACTTTTGGTCACACTGTTTGCAGCCCTGCAACTGAAAAGGCTATAAAGGGCCGCAAAGCTTTCCCTGAATCAGCGACACTCTCCCTGCACTGACAGTCTGGATAGCTGTGAGCACAGCACAGCGCGCCGGCCGATATAAAGGCTCGGTCACGCTGTGCAGGCCGGCCAATCACTGCAATTCCACAACTAACAGGGCTGTGGCATTGCAGTGGTCTGCCAGCCAATCCCTGCATGAGGGCTGGCTCTCAAAAGAGCGCCAACATGCAGAAATGAAGACCACGAGTACAGCACGAGTATCGCGAGATTACTCGGTCCCCGCCGAGCAGCCTGAGTACAGCGATACTCGTGCGAGTACCGAGTAGTGACAAGCATGCTCGCTCATCACGAATATATATATATATACTCCTGTGTACATGCAGCCCTGTTTCTCTTATGGCAGTTCTGCGCACGCTTTATGTGGGATTTTGGTATGCAAGAAACTCAAATATACATCTACTACATATGCGTGCGTTTCTCTGTACTAATGTTTACAGCTTGTTCTATTCTTGTCAGGGGACCGATTATATTCACCTATGCGCGTGCGTTATGCATAATATATAAACTTATAGTGATAATCACGCTGTTCATGCACGCATGCGCTATGTATACTTTTTAATCAAATCCCCTGTGTTCATGGTGCAAGCGCCGTGATTCCAGAGACTTCTTGAACCTTTACGCATGTGCCAGTGTTTGCCGTTATTAGCTTTGCTTCACGATATGTGTGTGTATGTATTCACCGCCACACGGGTGGTAAGTGTTACTCCTGATTAATCCATATGTAAATAGCCACTAACCCACACATGTCTCACTATCTTGCTGCCCTTGAGAAAGTCATTAAGTGACGGTACACGTGGGGCTGTGGACCACCGGTTTCTTTAAGTATTCAGAGGCTTTGCTCCACAGGCTCACTCTCTAGGACGATTAAGCCTAGTTACGGCTCCTTTGTGCACAGATCTGCAGGCAGATTACAGCTATTTTACTTGGTATGGTCTTATCTTCATTATAATATCTTTTTTCCTGTGGTTGTTTATGTACTGTTTGGGGCAATTTCGGGACATTTTCCTTTTCCCTTGCAGCGGTAATTTGGGCTATATATTTTTTTACCCCTCATGTACTTCTTATACTATCATGAATTATGGGCTCTGCCTCATACCACAATTAAACTGGATTAAATGGTTTTTCACATTTTTTACATAATTTTCTGGTGGCCCACCGATGTTTGTGTATATGTTTTTTAATTGTTTTTAATCTTGTCTGTTAGTGGCTTTGTTATCCTTGTATGTAACAATTTGTGCCTTTTTTTGCTTATAATAAACTTTTGTATAAATTTCTACTGACATTGGGCTATGTGATCCCTCATTTATTGGCACTTTCTTTACTCTTTTTGTCTTGAGGCTTCAGTCGCCACAGAGTATTGCACCCAATATTGGGTGTAATGCTAAACCCGGTTCCTAAGGAGGTCAGTCCCGGTTTGACCACATTGCACACTCAAATACACACCAGGTTGCCCTGTTCCCACTGGGGACTGGGCTAGGGTTGGGTAATAAAGGGGTCACTGACAGGGTGGCATTTACAGGATGCCCTCAACAGGGGCCTCAGTCCCACTAGCTTAGGACCTGGGAGGGGGGAGGTGCAGCCAGCAGGGGGAGTCAGGAGCCAGCACAACAGTTAGAAAGTTCTCCAGCCGGAGAGCAGTGGAGCAGACGTGCCTCTCAGGTGCTCCAGTGGGAAGGAGGAGAAGTTCATAATGTTTGCCGTAGGGAGAGATATCTCTGCTCCCCATGGAACCGATGCCACACAGGGTGGCAAGACCCTAGGGAAGATCATGCTTCACGTTGGTTTTCCAGAAGTTGCCTGGTCGGGGAAAGTTTCAAGCTTCCCTGACCACACAGCGCCTGACAGCACAGTGCCATATAGGATCCAGGGCCTCACTTCAAGCCGGACCCCACATCGGAACCGCGGCGCCTGCATATAGGGACAAGAGTACATCTCGTGAAACCCAGGGTCCCCTCGTAGCTTCAAGCCAGAGGAGACACAGACAGGCGTTACAAGGAGAAACTCACCGAACACCAAACCGGACTGATATCTAAAGGGATTCGGGTTCGACGGAGCCCATCATAGCAAGTGACCGGTATTACCTGGGTGAGCAGCATCATACAAAAGTGAGTAAAACAACCTGGAACCGCAGCCATAGACTCTGACTCTTTATTACCCGTACTGCCGCTCTCCACTGCCATTACTACTCCCCTCATTACCTTCTCTGGGGCCCACTCTACCTGTGGAGAGCGATACCATCTCCGGCTGCTACTACCATCTGCCCCGGAGGATAGCGACAGCAGCGGCGTTCCATTCCCTGGCCGCGTACCACAGGTGGCGTCACGACAAACACCTCACTACTACTCCCATCATCTCTCCCCTGCCATCTTCTGTATGCTTCGGGGCAACGGAGCCAGGGTAGGCCGCACGTGACCACGACAGTCGACTGCCCGACGACGAGTAGGTTAAAACGCACCTGTCCCGTGGGGCGCTGCACATCCCAATAGCGGAATTACTGCAGGGCTCATGTGACATAAAAAGAGACCCGGTGCTGGAATGGAGCCAGGACAAGAGTGGAGAATAAGGTAGTTTTATTATTCATGGGAGAATATTGTAATTGAGAAGGGGTTGCCCAAGTAATGGATAATTCCTTTAAAAATGATTTGATTACAGAATGCAGAATCTAAGAATGACATGGTGGTAAAATTATAGATTCACTTTAAACATGGTAAAGCAATAATAACAAAACCACAACAGAAGAATCTCAATGTTTAATAAACCAGAGTGAGTAATAAACCTAACATCACATTAATTAGGGATAATGATAAACAAATGTAAATGCTCATTAGCTCTTCTGCGCTGATCTGCTCTCTTCTAACATTGAGCATTCTTCTTGACACATCAAATGCTAATAAAGTTATTATTTAAACATAAAAAAACTCATTTATGCTCACTTTAGCATGGTGCATTCACTTTTTCTGCTGTAAGCAATTCATAAATTAAGTTAAATTTCTATAAAATGGGATTATTCTATATATTGCAATGCCATGCATGTCACTGTGCCCACACTGATGCTCAATTACAGGCAGGGCATGCACCATTGATTGTATAATTTATACAGTTTTTCTTCCTTCCCCTATGTAAGTGGCCTATAAAAGCCACATCATTGTTTATCTCATGTACTAATTGGATAAACATGATTTATATTGCAAAAAGATCAATCAAAATGATTTCAATGACATCACACTATGTTAATACCATATTGTAAATTAAAATGACCTTGATTTCCTGCCAACTTGTTGTAACAATATACAGATGTGTGGACTGAAAAAAAAGAGAGCAGTAAATATCCTGAGTTGGTAATGGAGAAGAAATAAAAGGAAAAGCACATTAGAGTCTTTCAGTCTCAAACACAAGTTGAGAACTTTTTCTTGGAACTAATCAAAACGCAACTAAATCAAACAAACTTTCCATGATGTGGATGAACGTGCGGCTCTAGAGGAAACTTCTGTTCGGAATCTACAAATCTTCTCTGCTTTGGTTTTAAATAAGGTCAAGACCGCTATGTGTCATTACTAACTTCACTTTACAACCCTCACTCCTCTCTTTTACCCTCTTCTATTGAGTTTATCTTTAGATGAATAGTACAATTCCCGTAGCTCAGGGTCAATATATATTTCTTTACTAGCTACTGTTTTTATTTATGGGGTTAACAGTACTTATGCTTAGTCTAATGACAAGACAGATTTTTCTCATTTTTTCACTCTCACTAGGGAAACTAGTGTTGTAGAGGAGGGAAGAATGCCTAGTCTTGTAAATTTCTCTTGTTAGTGTGGGTGGGAAATGCTGTATAAATCAAAGTCATTGGATTATTTATTGATTATAACTATAGATGCCAAATAAGAGTCTATGTTTTCACATGTTTGTAGTTAAAGATTTGGAAATGATCCGCTATTGATAAATTAGGAGATAATTACCCAATTTATGGGGCTTCAACAACTAGGACACCCAACGACCCTAAAGGCCCCTTTACACACTGAGACTTTCTAGCGATCCCACCAGCGATCCCAACCTGGCCGGGATCGCTACAAAGTCTCTGGTGAGCTGTCAAACAGGCAAACCTGGCCAACGACGCAACAGCGTTCCGGACCTGCAGAACGACCTAGCTAGTCTTTGGGGACGTTGTAAAGCAGCTTTTTGAAAGGGAAGTCGCTAACAAAGTCGCTGTAAAGTCCTTTTACACACTGAGACTTTGCTGCACAGCGGGAAACAAAGGACCAAAGAATGGTCCTGAACGATTTGTAGCAATCAGCAACTTCACAGCAGGGGCCAGGTCGCTGGTGCGTTTCACACACTGCAATGTCGCTGGGGAGGTCGCTATTATGTCACAAAACCGGTGACGTTACAGCGATGTCGTTTGCGATGTTGCAGTGTGTAAAGCCACCTTAAGAAAGGAGCTCTGAAGAACCCTGTCTGAAGGGAGCAGAGATCGAGCATGTGTACCATTCATTCTCTACAGATCTGCTATAGATAACCTCCAAACAGGGCACAATGCCTTTATTGGGAGTGTAATAAAACCAAGGGTGAAATATAAATAAAGTTGCAATAATGCTTTTTTATGTTTAGATCTCCACGTCTACCCTTCCCTACTGTCCCTCTACCATTACCTTGCACATACTAAGGGGCCCTTTGCACACTCTATGACATCGCAAGCCGATGCTGCGATGCCGAATGCGATAGTCCCTGCCCCCGTCGCAGCTGCGATATCTTGTGATAGCTGCCGTAGCGAATATTATCACTATGGCAGCTTCACATGCACTTACCTGCCCTGCAACGTCGCTCTGGCCGGCAACCCGCCTCCTTCCTAAGGGGGTGGGTCGTGTGGCATCACAGCGACGTCACACGGCAGGCGGCCAATAGAAGTGGAGGGGCGGAGATGAGCGCGACGTAAACATCCCGCCCACCTCTTTCCTTCCGCATTGCAGCCGGGACGCAGGTAGGAGATGTTCCTCGCTCCTGCGACTTCATACACATTGATGTGTGCTGCCGCAGGAACGAGGAACAACATCGTACCGTCGCTGCAGCCAAAATAATGAAAATGACCGACACTACACCGATCATACGATACCGACGCTTTTGCGCTCGGTCATCGTAGTTAAAACGATTTACACACTACGATGTCGAGAGTGACGCCGGAAGTGCGTCACTTTCAATTTGACCCCACCAACATCGCAGCTACAATGTCGTAGTGTGCAAAGGGCCCCTAAGTCTACATAGGCAGGTCCCTCTCCCTATATAAGCCAATTTGTCACTTACCGAAAGTAGGGGGTGCGTCTTATAAACCGAATATACAGATTATATACTGCAGGGTCCAGGGGAGGTGGGGGGCCACTCTGGAGCGGTGCTGGGGGGGCTGGTGGAGGCTGGTTGAGGCTTGTGAAGCTGCACGCGGCAGTGTTTGATCTCCTGCACCCGCTCATATAATATGCACAGCCGCTGTCCACCACTGTGGTGCTGAAACTGCACCGTGGCGATGGGCTGGGGGAGCTGCGCATATTATATGTGCCTGTGCTCGCCTTTGATCACACATGCCCCCCCTGTGTTAGCTATGGCCCCCATGCTGCTGCCCATAGTAAAATAATAAACTCTTTACTCACCTCCTTCAGCGTGTCTGCCCGGACTCCCTTCTGCTGCTGTGATCAGGCTCGCAGAGATGTCACACTGCTGTGCCGATGACATGACCAGGACCGTGAACCAGTAAATGCAGGAGGCCGGAGCTCAACCCCGAGGAGGGGTACATGAGGGAGCACAGTGCTGGAGAACCAGGAAATGCAGGAGGCCGGAGCTCAACCCCGAGGAGGGGTACACAAGGGAGCACAGTGCTGGAGAAGGTAAGGAAAGAGTTTATTTTACTAAAAGCAGCAGCATGGGGCCATGTGTGCCAGCCACAGGTGGCAGCGTGTGTGCCAGCCACAGGGGGCAGCGTGTGTGCCAGCCACAGGGGGCAACGTGTGTGCCAGCCACAGGGGGCAGCGTGTGTGCCAGCCACAGGGGGCAGCGTGTGTGCCAGCCACAGGGGGAAGTGTGTGTGCCAGCCACAGGGGGCAGCATGTGTGCCAGCCACAGGGGGCGAGTGTGTGGCAGCCACAGGGGGCCAGTGTGTGCCAGCCACAGGGGGCAGTGTGTGCCAGCCACAGGGGCTGTGTGCCAGCCATAGGGGCTGTGTGCCAGCCATAGGGGCCGTGTGCCAGCAATAGGGGACATGTTGCATCACTGGGGGACATGTGCCAGCACAAGGGGGCTATATTCAATATAAGGTGGCCATATCCAGATTAAGGGGGCTAATTTTAGGAAGGGGGGGCTATGAGGGACATATACTCTATATGATTTGTTAGACGGACACTGGCATTATAAGACGGACCCCATTTATTAAAAAAAATTCTCTATTCCTTCACCAAATTTGGGGGTGCGTCTGATAATCCGGTGCGTCTTATAAAGCGAACAATACGGTATTTAATCACGGTTATTGTACTTGTTTTCTGCTAATATTATATATTGTTTTAATTTTTATTATGTTACATACTGGAAATCCTGTTTGCATCTTTTTACGTGTGTACATATCTGTATTGAACGGATGCTTTAAAAAAACATAAGAAATTAAAAAAATTACAACAATTATAAAACAGACGTTTGTTCACCTGATTACAGAGAGCATATATTTATTTTGCACATGCGTGTTTTATATCTACATTACTGTAATGTTATTTAAGCATATACTATACGTACTCTTGGGCTGAACTTTACCCAAGTAGGTAATTCCATGGTAATTTACGTTACATACACAAGCCAAAAACTGAATTAATAATGGCTACAGACTGTTCTCTGAAGGCACGCACAAAAATGAGTGAATGTATATTGTACATACCAAATACAATGTTATTACTTGGTAACTTACGTTACACAAAAGTAACGTAAGTTACCAAGTAATAACATTGTATTTTGTATTTAACCCCTTCAGCCCCCAGGCACTTTCCGTTTTTGCGTTTTTGTTTTTTGCTCCCCTTCTTCCAAGAGCCGTAACTTTTTTATTTTTCTGTCAATCTTGCCATATGAGGGCTTGTTTGTTGCGGGACGAGTTGTACTTTTAAAAGAAACCATAACTTTAACCATATAGTGCACTGGAAAACGGCAAAAAAATTCCAAGTGCGGAAAAATTGCAAAAAAAGTGTGATCGTACAATAGTTTTTGGGATATTTTATTCACCATGTTCACTATATGGTAAAACTGATGTGTGGGTATGATGCCTCAGGTCAGTGCGAGTTTGTAGACACCAAACATGTACAGGTTTACTTGTATCTAAAGGGTTAAAAAAAAACAAGTTTGTCCAATAAAAGTGGCGCACGTTTTACGCCATTTTCTGAAACCCGTAGCGTTCTCATTTTTCGGGATCTATGGCTCAGTGATGGCTTATTTTTTGCGTCTCAAGCTGACATTTCTAATGGTACCATTTTTGTGCAGATGCTACGTTTTGATCGACTGTTATTGAATTTTGCACAAAACTTGCGGCGACCAAAAAAAACGTAATTTTGGCGTTTGGAAATTTTGTGCTGCCACGCCATTTACTGATCAGATTAATTTATTTTATATTTTAATTTTTAATAGATCGGGCATTTCTCAACGCAGCGATACCAAATATGTGTATATTTTTTTATTTTTTTAACCCTATAATTTTCAATGGGGCGAAAGGGGGGTGATTTGAACTTTTAGTTTTTTTTATTTAAACTTTTTTTTACTTTTTTTAATTTATTTTACTAGTCCCCCTAGGGAGCTATAGCGATCAGCAATCCGATCGCTCTGCCCTATCTGCAGATCTCAGCTACAGAGCTGAGAACTGCAGATACGGTGCTTTACTTTCACTGCTGGCTGTATTCCGGCATTGAAAGGAAGTGAGTCATGTTAGCTACAGGCGTCATCACATGACCCTGTGCTACCATGGCAACCACCGAAAGTCATGTGATCGCGCACGTGACTTCCAGTGGGGGCGGCGGTAAGTAAAAATCATGACCGCGCGCATATACATCTCACTGCCAGATTTTGGCAGTGAGATGTAAGGGGTTAAATTTTCCGGGTTAAAAACAGCTGATATGTGCGCGTATTGCTGCAACCTGCCGGCGGCAGGGGGCGGGGCTTAACCTTACACGCTCCATGACAGATAGATCCGTCAAAGGTCGTGAAGGGGTTAATTTCTACTGTTGAAAAATCAAACTGTGTTGAAATCTATTGAGAATAGTTCACTGCACAATATACATTCACTCATTGTGCCTGCCTTCAGAGAACAGTCTGTAGCCATTATTAACTCAGTTTTTGGCTTGTCAATGTAACGTAAGTTGCCATGGAATGACCCAAGTCTAGAGTGCTTCTTTATGGGCCTGCAGCACTGGTAACCTCTGTATCCTTATTCCACTTATTCCTGCACAATTATGTTTTTGACTGCTAGATGTGCAGTTAACTACAAGATAGTACCATAGCTGTGTTGTTGTTTCCAACATGGCAGACAGCCTTAAAGTGTACTGACTAGAACTAACTGAATCTATCCCCAGAAGATTAACTTCAAGTAAAATGTCCTTAAATTTGAAAGTGCACCTGTGAATTTTGTATGATTCAATTTGTGAGGATTTAAAAAAAAAAAAAAAAATGTCCTGTGTCACACGCTGCTGAAGACTCAGAGAGTGAGCCAATGGCCTAAGGAAAGCCACACAGGCTACCTCATTGCAGCTATCACATCATATGGTCCAGTGCAGCCAATCAAAGTAGACTATCATGACCACTATAAAAGATGATGGCCAACCATTGAGCACCATTTTACACTTTTACGGTGTAGGCACAGGAGGATTTTACAGCTGAGGTATAGCAGGTCAGGACACATAGTTCATTTCACATAAGGATAAAAAAAGTCCTAATCTCATTGTGATATACAACTGCAGTGCTGAAGCACATTGAAAATGGGAGAGGTAGTGACTTGGGATGAGCAAACCTGTTCGATAATGATTCGCCAATTTCAAATTCGGTATGAGCCTTAGCATGTTCGTTTGGGCATGGTAACCCCAAGCACTTTCCCCAAAAGTTAGCGATATTCTGTTTTACTTGTTTTTGCCCCGAACACTGTCTGAGTTTCCAAAAATACTTTTGTAATAACATTTTCTGCTTTTGTATAGGATTGTGGTACTGTCCGATGAATGAGGGGATGTGTAAATCAGTGGAGGGGGTGGGGACTCAGGAGAATGCTGTTTGGTGGGCGGAGCCATTTTTTTCCTAACGTAATTTGTGGATGTTCCTGCAGCCAATCCTGGCACAGCAAACATCAACAAGTTTCAGACACAACGGCATCTGTGATTGGCTGCCAAAGTCACATGTCTATCTGCATATAAATTGCAGAAATGCTGCATCAGCGCCATTTTGTCAATGTGAAACGTTAGGGAAGGTGCTGCCGCCGGTGTTCCCACCAATGCTGATAGACAGTAAGCTTAGCTAGGGGTTTAATTCTAGGTAGTTGAGAAAGATAAGAGAGCGATAGTTTAGAATAGAGAAAGGTGTGTATGTGCCACAAATTGGCACATTTCATGATAGAAATAGGGATTGATACTTGTAGTTCCTGCAAAAGAGTTGCCAGTGAAGCATCTAAGTAGGTATTGCTACCTATTACTGCTTTCTCAAAAGTATGCACATACGTAAATAGGTATTGCTAGTTAGCAGTGCCTGGCCTAAAATGTTGCTAGGGAAGTATCTAAGAAAGTGTTCTTGCCAATTTTAATTGCCTGCTCAAAATTCTGCAGTGAAACACATTTAAAGATATTATTAGTTAGCAGTGCCTGGGCTGCTGTAAATTTTCTAGGCAACTAGCTAAAAAAATATTCTTGGCAATTTTAATTACCTGCTCAAAATGATGCAGAGAAACACATTTATAGGTATTGTTAATAGTGCCTGCTGAAAATGTGCTATTGAGCAAGCTAAAAAGGTCTTCTTGGCACTTTTCCGTGTCTGCTCCAAATTATGCAGTGGATTGCATTTATAGGTAGTGGTACTATTTAGTGCCTTCACAATATTGCCAATTCAGGCAAGAAATAAATAATTTTCCTTCTGTGTCAGGTGTCTCACAGGTGCAGGTATCGGTTTGTGAAACATCTATTTGAAAGGGGAAGGGTAGATTAACCATGAGTGGCAAATCACAATGAGGTTGTCGTGGAAGTGGGAATAGGTGGGATGTCGTCGCAGGTGTACATGTGGGAAGTTCTGTTAGTCAAAGGTCTAGTGAGCAAACACCGTCTAATCATATCCCAAGAGAAATGAGAACAACTTCCTTTACTGGACAGCCTACTCCACTAGGTTTCTTTAGCAGCAGCACATCACTTCAACTTCGAAATGAGGCTGATAAACAGCAGTTTTTGGAGTGAATGGCAAGCGTTGCATCAAGTGGCCTCTCCTCATCTTCGTCCACTTCAACATCACACATAGTTCATTCCTCAGAGGTGCCACCCCAATTATACTTGTTTGCGCCCGCATCACAAATCGGCAATTGGCAAACTGACTGTGGGAAACCACACATGGGTAGAGTCTCAAGAGGTGTTCAAACATTCCATCCCAGGGCATCACGGGTCCACTCCAAAGATTCCAAGACTGAAGAGGAGGAAAACATCTGCACCGATGCCAAAAATCTTTATGAGTTTGATTCTGGCCTGGACGAAGTAGGGTCCCAGCAGGATCCAGATATTAAAATGGTTCTCTGATAAGGACCCTGATTGTCTATCTAAATACTGCTGAGTATTGGCTTATTATTGAGTTCTATGTATATAATTGTTTGTATCAAACCGTTACCTGTGTGAATTATATATATTATGGATCGTATCTAGGATCCTCTTTAATAAAATTTTGCACTTTGGGAATAATTTTCTTGAATTCCCAGCAGGACCCAGACCCTCGTCAACTGATAACCCCCGGGGGTGCAGGTGATGATGATGAGACTCAGATACCCGAGGCACAATGTCCTGTGATGTCAGGTCAGGAAGACAAGGAGTGGGACAACAAAAAGCCTGATTAAGTTGTAGATACCACTTGGTGTGAACCCAGAGAAATGTAGCTGTGTAGCTCATCAGATAAGGAAAAGGAGGAAGCTGAGGAGGTTACATTGGCAATTCCAAATGGAGTCTTCATTCATATGTGTATGTAAGTGCAGCAAACTAGTATAAAAATGAGTCACTCCAACTCCGATTATGTCGTTACAGTATACATGAGAAAGACACCCTTTCTTTCCACTTCACACGCAAAGAGATTTTCAACGGTGAAGTGCCAATAAAAGGCAGGTAGTCTTTTGATCAAAACAGTTCCTTTCCATTGAGTTATTGGACCACTGCCTTTTTTCCAGCCATGATGTATCCTGCAAACTACAATATTTCTTCTTGGTTGAGAAATTGGTTTACTTAGTCCCATATTGCTTCGATGTTTCTTGTGAGAGGTCCTTTTCTTCATCATATTTGCAGAAAAGCCTGCATGTGCTGCATCAGCTCTTGATTGCTGAGCTGCAGACTTTCCAAATGATGTCTTCATTCATCTATGTATGCAAAGGCAGCAACGCTGCCTAACTAGGGTGAAAATGAGTCACTCCAACTCTGATGATGTTGTTACAATCTACATGAAAAAGATACCCTTTCTTTCCACCTCAAACGCAAAGAGATTTTTTTCTGTAGTGCCAGTCTTCTGGGAGCAAGAGGCCTATGCCTGTCTGTCATGTGTGACGCCCTGGCAAAACCAGGTAGTCACAGAAAGAGTTAATTCTCCTTGGAAGCTACACAATCCCCACACAGATGTACACCAGCCAATCAGGCCCTACTCACCCCCTCCCCAGGAAAAAGGGAGGGGGCGAGAGGAGCTAGGGAAGTGGAGAGAAGAGTTTAGTTTGTGTTGTGCTGTGGTCAGTGAAGTGCTGACAGGGAAAGCTTGCAGCTCCCCGGAGAAGGTGGTAGTCGGGGTTGGAGCCCTGGACTACCGGACTAGGTGGCAGTGAGGGCCACAGGCGATGGAGATCCGGCAGCGGGGAACCTGAGGGGACCGGGACAGGGTTGTAGCCCGCCGGTGCCGGGAGAGAGACCCAGTCCAAAGGCCGTCCAAGCGGACTAGTCTAGACACGAGAGAGACAGACAGAAAGAGTGGAAGGAAGGCCCTGGCTGTACATCTGGGTGTGGGACCTGAAGACACCCACCAAAGGTGACCGGCCATTTGGCAAGTTGGTTGACAAAACAGACTGTGTTTACTGACCCTCCACATCAACACAGCCTCATCCAACACCATGACTACCAACTGTAAGTGCTCTACTTCCTGCCTCCTAAAGACTGCTCCCTGCAACCTCTCACATTACCCTGGGCCCCGGGACTACACCTCCCCTACCCATGGAGGCGATCCCACCTTGCTGCCCTGCTCAATCAGCCCCGGGCACCACCCATATCTAGGCAGCGGCGGTGTCACCATCCATCACCGCAACCCACGGGTGGCGTCACAGACAATCTCCCTTGTAAATAACCCCTTTTAACTTGTGGGCGGCGGACCGCTGCTCGAGCCCGGGTCCGGCTCCCGTTCGAGCCACAGCAAATCCCCGGATCCGAGCATCCCTGAGCAGCCCCTTAGCCACGGTCTGGCCCCCGCCTGCAACACATGCATCTCTTGATTTTTAACATTTAAATGCCAAGCCACATCCTGTGTGTTGCTTGGACCATACTTCCCTGCTGTGCAAAGATACTATGATAAAATGGGGGATGCAATTGATTTTCAGTCCTGCTGTGTGCTGAAATGTTTTTAAACATTTCTGTTGAGTATTAAAATTTAAATGCCAGGCAACATCCTGTATGTAAGTCAATGCAATTAGGCAGTGCTTAAATTTATATGCATCAGAGAAAGCAGTGACACAGCTGCACAGTTGTGGAACACTATCCAGGCCAAGCTTGATAAATGACTGTCTTCACTGAACCTTAAGCCAGGGAAGGCCATGTGCGATTACGTTGCAAACCTAGTGGCAGCACTATGCCTGATTGACATCACATATGCACTGCATGGATCAACCTGGTTGGACAGAAATTTCTAGGGCTATTTTTTCCTGGATGTGTTGCTGCTGAAGGCACGGTCGCTGTGTGCTCACTTTTTAAAATTGAAATGTCAAGTCCAGCCTGTGTGTTGCATGGATTGTACCTCCCTGCTGTGCAAAGGCCCTATGGAGAGGTGGAGAGGGGGGAAATTGATGCTTCTATACTGCTGTCTGCCTGAAATGATTATGAATGTCGAGACTACAACATGGGTCTCCAAGTTTTGTCTTGTGGGTAGCGCCAGTCTTTTGGAAGCAAGTAACCTACACCGGTCACTTAAGCATGTCTTCATTTTTAAAATTGAAATACTGGGCCACAGTCTGTGTGTTGCATGGACTGTATCTCCCTGCTGTACAGAGACACTATGCGGAGGGGGGCAATTGATGCAACTTTACTGCTGACTGCCAGAAAGGTTTTGCAAGGTTTTTAAAGGTCAAGACTCCAAGATGGGTCTCAAAGTTGTGTGTTGTCTGTCCTGGCAGGGGTATGGGAGCACCAGCCTTATGCCTGTCTTTCATCCACCTCTATATTTCTTCTTAGACTATTGGTTATATGTTAATAGTCTACACTGTGTCAGAATTATTAGGCAAATTAGTATTTTGATGATAATTTTTATACATGTTGTCCTTCTCCAAGGTGTATATTCTTGAGAGTCAACTATCAATTAAGTAAATCAGGTGATGTGCATCTCTGCAATGAGGAGGGGTGTGGTGTAATGACATCAACAGGTTTGAAGTACCAAAATCTCCAAAAAATATTATTAAAATTTAACCTTTATTATTAATTTCATTAAAAGGTCCTCAACCAATAAAACATTATTAAGCAATCTGACAAGGGGGGGAATACTGTTGTGATGGATCGAGAGAAATACATTGAGATGTGTTATAATATCTTAGGGGACCAAAGTGGTTATGCTAAATTGAGGTCCCATCCATCACAACAGTATTCAAAGGAGTTGAAATCGATTCTTCAAACCACCTTTGAAAAAAACTAGATAAGCAAGCAAGCCCGAATTTGATTTCCTTTTTCCAAAGCATCCAGTGTTGGCCACCTTTTATAGTCTGCCTAAATTGCATAAGGGTGTTGATCCCCTAAAAAGTAGACCTATAATATCTGGGGTTAAGAATTTGACACAAAACCTGGGTGTTTAGTTGGATGATATCTTAAAGCCATTTGTCTTAGGCTTGGACTCCTACTTGTCAGATACAACTGACCTGCTGAGAAAATTGGAAGGACTTACCTTTGAGGAAGAAACATTCCTCGTTGGTATTGATGTCGAATCTCTGTATTCATCCATACGTCATGACCTTGGATTGATGGCAGCCCAATATTTTCTTAAAGGCAGGGGAATACAATGTGAAGAACACACTCGCTTTGTCTTGGATATCCTCAAATTCTGCCTGACACACAATATTTTTTCCTTTGATGGCCACACCTTCCACCAGCTCAGGGGCACAGTGATGGGGAGCCCCTGTGCCCCGTCGTACGCAAATCTGCTCCTGGGCTGGTGGGAGGAAACGGTGGTCTTCAGAGAAGACCGTGAGTCTGTCAATGAAAACATCGGAATCTGGTACAGATTCATTGATGATATTTTTATGGTGTGGAAGGGCAGTGAAGTTGAATTGAGGAGGTTTATGGATGACTTGAACAACAACAACTTGGGCCTTTTCTTCGCTTTTGAGATGAATAAATCCAAATTATCCTTCCTGGACCTATTGATTGAGAAAGATTCAGGGGGTAATTTAACAACGAGCACTTTTCGCAAGCCCACTTCAACGAATTCGTTGCTAAAATGGGAGAGCAGCCATCCTCTAAGTCTGAAGAAGGGCATTCCAAGAGGGCAGTTCTCTAGAATCCGGAGAAACTGCTCTGATGAGGTGCACTTCAGAAATCAGTCTGAGGATCTTGAGAGAACATTCTTAGAGAGAGGCTATCCAAGACAGGTGATTAGAAAAGCGGCTGCCGACATTAAGAAGGTCAAAAAAACAGACCTCCTATACCCTCTTAAAAAAACAATGAGGGATGATGATAGGGAAGTGATGAGATTTATAACAACCTTTAATAATGGGGCAAATGATGTGAAAAATATCCTTGAAAAATACTGGCCTATTCTAAAAATAGACGGTGATATAGGTGGTTTGATTACTGATAGACCATCTATTACTTACAGTAGAGCAAAGTCACTGAAAGACCGGCTGGTCCACAGTTATCTTGTCCCAAAAAACCATTTTGAGGCCGTCCCAGCATTGAAGGGATGTTACAGGTGTAGTGGGTGTGTTGCCTGTAGCTCTATCGCGGTTGGGAATACATTTTTCAGTCAGGTCACCAGGAAGGAATATGACATTCGGTCCTTTATAAATTGTAAAACGCGTGGTGTAATTTACAAGGCGACCTGTATATGTCATCTTGAATATGTAGGTAAGACTCGCAGGGAGTTAAGAAGACGGATTGGAGAACATTTGAGAGATATCAGACTAAACAATGATACACCATTAGCAAGGCACATTAATAGCATACACAATGGGGATCATACTGTTGTGACTTTTCAGGGTATCAATCATGTCAAACCCTCACCAAGGGGAGGAGACTGGGATAAGAGACTTTTACAGCAGGAATCCAGATGGATATATTGGTTGAAGACACTCCATCCCAATGGCTTGAATGAGGAACTATCTTATGCACCCTTTCTTTAGTGGTGTTGTAGCTGAATCATAGTTAGGAGGGTGAGACGTTGGCCGAGTGGGGGCACCTCTACACCATCCTTTCTTAAGGCGCCGACCCCCACATGATAGGTAGGGCTAGACATGAGAAGTAAGTTGTTTTAGGGAAAGGGTATAAACCCCCTCCCCCCCTCCTTTGGTGGTGGCTTTACTCTTCCTTACCCTCCCTTGCGGGCCCCTAGTTGTGGGGGATTTTGATACGGTCGATATCTGGAGGGGAGACATTTCGGTACCCTGACAGTTGGTTCAGTAGTTATTGTCAACAAGTGATTTAGATCTTTGAGTCCTCCGTAAACTGACCCTTTGAGTGCGATATTGTTGATATTGTTGTTTTGAATTGATATTAAACTGCCATAACATATGGGTGACATGCTTCTTATGTGGGGCTACTGTTCTCTACAAGTATGTCTTAGAGATTGTGGTGATATGGCTATTTTCTGTGGATATGCAGTATGCAGTCACCTAACAATAGCTTGTGAAATTATTGGTTAAACCGACTCTCTGGAGGGGTAAAAGGGTTCCAAACACAGGTTATATTTAATAAGTTTGTAATTTGGCACAAACAATACTTTCTGCAGGTTATCTGATAGTCACCTTAAGGAAGAGGATGATTTTATGATGTTGTTGTAGCAAGAGCTAAGAAAGAGCGCTGTTGCATTCTGTATTGTGTCTGAGACATCAAGTGGATCCGCCCCGGCTGTATGACATAGGGTTACGTGGTACACGGAAATGAGGACGGCGCCCGTCACCTTAGTAACCATGAAAACACTATGACGCGATTTACTGGGCTGCGGTCATGTGACCGGGTGGGTGGATACAACTCTGGATGATATTGCAGGTTAACATCATGACGCGGATACCCGGCTGCGGTCATGTGACCGGGTAGGCAGAAGTAGCGTCAGACGCTCCTGCAGAGTGGGAGCATTTAAAAGTCTGGCAGTCAGCGGTGGCTCCTTTGACAGAGCGAGAAGCACGGCCGCTCCTGCCAGATGGTGAGTTAACCCTCTGCAGGTATGCGTAAAAAGAATCCTCTAGACATGCTGGTACTTACTTCTATCGTTATATTTGTTTCAGCATGATCAGGTGCTGGGTCCATGTTGTATGGGACCTGATCTGGATTCACCGCTTATATGACTCTGTGATGAGTCTGGGTCCATTGGTGAGTTTCTCTATATGTGATTATGTAAATTAGCTGACATGCTGACGCTTATTGCTATTTTGTATGCAATGTTGTATGTTTTTCAGCATGCCTATTTGATATAATGGGCTCATGATGTTATGAGACCCGGAATGGAATCATAAGCTCCCCTGAAGAGTTCTTTCAGAATGAAACGCGTTGGGAGGTATATCCTTTTGCTTATAAGGTTCCGCCATGAGATGGTTTGAACCAATTTCAATCTTAAATTATTTGGTGAGATAAATCCAACTGATTATTTTTGGACTTTGATGTAAGTGGCACCTAATCATTTGGTGAGACAAGTCCCAATCACCATAGCGGTATTAGCTGAATCTATTGGCCTGTACATATCTCCTTGTTTGGAGGGGCCAAACCCTATATGTATTGTTTGTCTGTTTTTATTGGTTGAGGACCTTTTAATGAAATTAATAATAAAGGTTAAATTTTAATAATATTTTTTGGAGATTTTGGTACTTCAAACTTGCTGTTTCCCATTGATATTTCAGTAATAACCCATTGGCTAAATATATATGTAATGACATCAAGACCCTATATAAGGTGCGCTTAATTATTAGGCAACTTCCTTTCCTTTGGCAAAATGGGTCAGAAGAGAGATTTGACGGGCCCTGAAAAGTCCAAAATTGTGACATGTCTTGCAGAGGGATGCAGCAGTCTTGAAACTGCCAAACATTTGAAGTGTAATCACCGAACAATCAAGCGTTTCATGGCAAATAGCCAACAGGGTCGCAAGAAGCATGTTGGGCAAAAAAGGCGCAAAATAACTGCCCGTGAATTGAGGAAAATCAACATTAAGTTTTGATATGTATGAGTCTTTTGGGTTGATTGAGAACATAGTTGTTAATCAATAATAAAAACATCCTCTAAAATACAACTTGACTAATAATTCTGCACACAGTGTATGAAGCTAATAGCTATGCCAAAACAGTGGAGCTGCATTGCAAAAGCTATTTTTGCTGTTTTGAAAGCTTTTCGACCCTCTCCTTAAGGTGTTTTCTCTGCCTTAAGGCCCTGTCACACACAGAGATAAATCTGCGGCAGATCTGTGGTTGCAGTGAAATTGTGGACAATCAGTGCCAGGTTTGTGGCTGTGTACAAATGGAATAATATGTCCATGATTTCACTGCAACCACAGATCTGCCAAAAATTTATCTCTGTGTGTGGGCCTTTATTTTTGGCCTCCCATTGAATTCAATGAGGTTCAGAAAGGTTCGATAATGGTTTAGTTTGATGAATGGCGACTGTAGCATATGTTCAAGTGGGCTCGGCGAATCGAACCTTGAGAGGTTTGCTCATCTCTAGTAGTCATAGTCTTAAATGGTAGTACAAAAATTCAAGAGATAGGGAACTGCTGTATGTGCATACATATATACGTAGTGCGGCGGCATACTGGCATTAAGTGAACACATTAAATATTGCTCTAATCGTTAAAAACATAACGTACTTAGCTAAAAGCTATCCAACCACATCAAGGTGTATCTTTTAATCTTGGTGGTCCCTAAAACACTATTGTTCTACCTCATCATGTGACTAAACAGCCTAATCTGAATGGGGAGTAAGATAATGAACCAAGCATTGCTAGCAGTTAAAACCATATGTGTAGTTGCATAGTCACTCAGTGTTGCTGTGAATTATTGATCTGTGATATACTGCAGTAACAGCCCATTAATATCCTTTTTTTATAATTCAAACACTTCGAACAAAGAGGTTAGCCCTCTGTTCTAATTTGCTAGTGAACAAAAATCCTGAAACCAAGGCTTGTGTGTCACAGAAAGTCTGTTTCCTCGTATAGTGATACAGGCAAGCCATCATTTCATTTTTTAAGATAAAATCAAAATCTCTGTAATCCACAAATATATGCAAAGCTGTCTACCCCACAGCGTGTGTGTTGTAGAAAGATTTTTTGCCCGCTTCCTTGTTGTAATAGTCCAATATTAGACCTGTACATGCCACGTAAATACAGTATTAGTTACCACTGGATACCCTCCGTTTTATCTTCTCCATATACAGTACATTAAGGGCAAATGGAAATTATTAAGTCTGTGTTTGTATAAAAGAGCTCAAAAGGGGTTCAAAACTGTCATGAGAGACCTCAGAGTGTTGAATACATATTTTCCAGGCAATTAGAGACTTTGCAGTATGTCAAATCAAATTTTTGAGGAAAATGTAAAAAAGCTGGTGAACTGGAATTTCAAACAATCCGCTCATCTTTAGTAATAACTTTTGGTGCTACCAAAAATTTTACCCCCAGTTATTTAAGTGCTTATGGATAAGCAGTTCTTTTTGCTAATAAGAGATTCACCCACACTAGGAGTCATTTGCATCTTAAAACAATAAAATATCAGAATGCATGATTTCTTCCCTTTATTTCCATTAATACATTGCTTATTCAATGGTGTGAATTTTATCCATATATCAATCAGATTTGAAGCTTTTAAGGACATTCAGCTTTTTAGGACACAATTTCAGCTAGACATTTGGTCACAGGAAATCCATTTGGGTTCAAATTCAACTTGATATGCCAAGTGACCAGCCATTGTATAAATATTTCTTTAACTTTTAATTGTATACAGTATTTCTCATACATAAACAGTAAAGTCTGACACATAAGTAAAACTTTCATTGATTCTTCCAAGTAAAAAGCATGTTCAGCTGTTTAATACAAGTCTTTTTAATGAAGGGATTTCTAACTAGAGATGAGAATACTTCCCAAGGTTCGTGCTCGCTGACTTCACCCGTGTTCACCGAACGGCTCGATGAACATATCTAAACCCCACTGAATTCAATGGGAGGCAAAAACAAAGGCATATGCAACGAATTAGGGGGGAAAAACCTGTCAAAACAGCTTAGGCTATTTTACAGTGGAGCCACACTCTTGTGGCACACCTATTAGATTCCTAGGCCATGAACATAAGAAATATTGAGATGGATGAGTGATAGGTATAGACCTAGTGGGCTGGGAGCCCTCATACCTAATGCACCAGCTGAAACTGCTTTTCTGCTCAGCCACACTCAGCTGGCTGCAATATTAGCTTCATAGACTGTTACTGGTAGACACATTTAAGGATATTATTAGTGAAATGATCAGTGAAAGGTAGTTGTATGTATGCCAGTCATGCAACTACTACAGGCAACACACAAGAAGGACACCCAACTAAGAGTCCCCATCTCCATTTCTCAAAATTAAGGGCAGACACCTAGACTGTTGAATTAATTGCCCCAGAGTACCCATAGTGTTTTATCCCAGCAGTGAGGCATGAGCCATGCACCAGACAGGGTCTGGCCCAGAATTTACAGCTTTCAAATGAAGATGAAGAGGTGGTGAGTGACAGGAGTAGGCCTGTTCCTCTGAGAATCCAGCCACTACAGATAAGACACAACTTTGACACCCATCTCGGAGTCTCCACATTTTCAAAAATTATGGGCAGGCACCAGGACAGTAGCAACAATTGCCTTACAGTACCCATAGTGTTTTGTCCCAGCAGTGATGCTTGGGCCATGCACCAAGCAGGGCTGGTCGTGACTCAGGAGGAATAGGAGGAATATTAGGTGTTTCATACATTATATATATATATATATATATATATACATATATATGTCAAATTGTAAAAGTAACAGCAGTGGACACACCTTTTGATCGTTGCACTACCAAAGCACTTGTTAGTATCATCAAAAAAATGCTCTGCCTGAGGACTCATTTAGCTGGATCTTACCTGCCCATTACTTGTAAGTTTTTTAACCCAGATAGAGGTGTATTAGGATAGGGTACTGACTAGTGATGGGTGGATCCGGACTGTAAAAGTCTGGACCTGTGCAGTTTGAAAGGTACCCCAGTGTCTGACCTGGTCCCGGGTTTCTGGGTATTGGTCTGGATCTGGCACTTGGCGAAATAAAAAAAATAAAAATAAAGAAAATAAGAATAAAGCAAGTATTTCAATTTACCGAGGCTCCTGTAACTGTTTCCTGTAATGCCAGGGTAGTGATGGGATGATCTGATTACAGGCCAGCAAACGCAGTATGCGAGACACAATTTGCACTAGCCATCACACCACCGTATACCCTTAAGGGCCAGGGTACTTTTCACTCGCCTTCCAGTCCTGTAAGGGGGGACTTTGGTAGAGCGCTTCTCAGGTGAAAAATAGGGGGGGTGGCTGAGAAAACAGGCCACAGTCAGATCAAATGCACCAAAACCAGAAAGCAAAGTAGTAACCACTCTACAGGTATAAAAGGAGCCTAGGGACAAAACCAAAACATATGGACCAGAGCAGAGAGCAAACCAGCAGCAACACAACTACTTACCTTCCTACCCAGGAACAACTGAAAATAATCAGCACAGACTAGAGGATGTGGCGGGTTTAAATATCCCTCTCATGGATCAGCTGACACTGCTGAGGTAACTCCCAATCGCCACCTAAAACCCAGAGAGGCAAGCCGTGGGTGAGGAAGATTGACTGGAAGGAACCTCCCACCACCTTGCTGAACCAGGAGACATGGTGTCCCATATCCCCTGGAAACAGTTGACACTAGGGGATCCAGCGTCCTAAGACCCCTGCACTGCATAATCGCTGGGAGCAACAATACCCCATCTCACAGCAATGCCACAAACTGAAGTGAGTCTCATAGAGAGCAAAACACGGCCATAGTGAGCACGTTACTTGTTCCGCCCCAAAGAGCTGACACTCCACCCCTCATGGCCAGTAAGGGACAACAGGTGACCCAACAGATAGCTGGAGCATGCCCAGGAGTGCAAAGGACTCTCCTGGGTGCAGAGACACGAGAAGTAGTATCTCCCTGACCCCTGGAGAATTGCAATGATGCCTACAATGATTCAAACCACAAGACTGGACACTCCCGTGGCCTCTCCTTCACTTCCTGGGCCACTCATTATTGCTCATCTATTTGCACTGCTTTTCCTGCCCACCAACGATCCTGGCATCTGTGATTAGTTGCAGTGAAATACGCCCCCAGCCTGTGTGACAGCGTCTGATTGCAACCAATCACAGACACAGTCTGCGGGTCAGTATCGTGGTATTAAAATAAATAAATAAAATATTTAGCTTAGGGTTCACCCGTATTATGATAGCTAGTGTGTCGCCCAGGGATAGGGGGTACTCAGATCCGGGCCAAGGGGTCGCTTCTGAAGGTATCATGGTGGCGTGACCCAGTCTGTGATCCCAGGCACCACAACAAAAGGGGCATTATATACAGGGGAGATTTGGTAGTCTATATTCCGTGACGCCATCCGTGGTGTGCGGTGAGGTAATGGAGCACCGCCGCTGCCGGTCACAGGATCCCAGGGATGGTAATGGGCAGGAAGGTGGTGATTTTTCCTCATTGGGTAGGGTGTTGATGTCCCGGGACCCCGGTGTGATGGATTGGGGAGTAACGGGTGCAGTCCACGCCTTGGACCGGGTGGTGCAGGAGTACTCACAGTATAAGGCAATAACTGACACGAGTCCAAGAATTAACCAAGTTGCTGGTAACTGGTGCCCACGGCTGGGTGGGAGATTTTCGCGTCCAAAAATGGTGGCGAAGATGGCGGCTTTGGGACTTTTCCTCAGCAGACAAGGCGCACTTCCACCGGCAAGTGGATGGGTTCAATCCTGTTCGTGACGCCAATTTGTGTCGCCCAGGGATAGGGGTTACTCAGATCCGGGCCAAGGGGTCGCTTCTGAAGGTATCATGGTGGCATGACCCAGTCTGTGATCCCAGGCACCACAACAAAAGGGGCATTATATACAGGGAAGATTTGGTAGTCTATGTTCTGTGACGTCACCCGTGGTGTGCGGTGAGGTAATGGAGCACCACCGCTGCCGGTCACAGGATCCCGGGGATGGTAATGGGCAGCAAGGTGGTGATTTTTCCTCCACGGGTAGGGTGTTGATGTCCCGGGACCCCGGTGTGATGGATTGGGGAGTAACGGGTGCAGTCCACGGCTTGGACCGGGTGGTGAAGGGGTACTCACAGTGTAAGGCAATAACTGACACGAGTCCAAGAATTAACCAAGTTGCTGGTAACTGGTGCCCACGGCTGCTGTGAGGACGGGTCCCACACCCGTGTGTGTAATTCGGGTGTTTTTCTCCTGTCTGGTGTCTGTGTCTGCTCCGTACACAGGAAGCGGCTGGCCTATTCCTGAGGCTCTCACTCCCACACAGGGGCTGCTTCCAGCCCTCTCTCCTCCTGCAGACTGACTGAAACTACACTCTGCTCTCCCCAAGCTCCTCTCTCCCCCTCCCCTTTTCCTGAGTGGGGCCTGATTGGCTGGTGTGTATTGGTGTGGGAAACTCCCCAAAGGAGAGTGAGCTCTGCACCATAAAGATGTATGCAGACCTCTGTGACACCCTGGTTTTTCCAGGGCGCCACACTAGCACAGATAAAGCATATGGCTACAGGCTGCAGCCCCCAGCCATGTGCTTATCTTGGCTGTATATCAAAATAAGAGGAACATTATGCAGCTTTATTTTTAATTACTTAAATAAATAATTTTAAAAAACAGCGTTCCCCCAATTTTGATACCCAGCCATGATAAAGCCCGACAGCTGGGGGCTGGTATTCTCAGGCTGGAGAGATCCATGCATATTGGGCCACCCCCAGCCTAAAAATAGCAGGCTGCAGCTGCCCATAATTGTCACATCCATTAGATGCGACAGTCACAGATCTTTACCAGACTCTTCCCAATTGCCCTGATGCGGTGCTACTAAGCTCTAGATTATTAATTGGGAGGGTCTATGAGACCCCCCATTACTAATCTGTAAGTGAAAGTAAATAAAAATAAACACCAAAAAAACCTTTTATTTGAAATAAAATACAAAAAAACACCCTCTTTCACCAATTAACTAACCCTCAAAACACCTCTGCACGTCCAATGTAATCCACATGAGGTCCCACAATGATTCCAGCTCTGTTACATATCTGAAGTTACAGAGCGCGAACACGGTACATGACCAAACGCTGTGAAGTTCAGGCAGAGAATGAAGAGCCGCGTGATCAGCAATGACATCACCCAAGTTATTTCTGGTCACAGTGGGATATTCCCACGGTCCTCCACCTGTGACCGCAGGTAACCTCCCCTCAGGAGACATGAGGTGACCTCAGTAAATTCAAGTTCATAGACCAGCATCTCCTAACAGAAAAATGCATTTTTTTGCCAAGAGATTCAAATTTGGTGCTGAAATTCTTTTTACACCATATTCCTGCACCCATTCTACACTTACTGGCAAAAAAAAAATCGCATCACTACCACATCATACTTCATGTGGTTTTGATGTGGGTTTTTTTTTTGCCAGGAGGTGTATATTGGGTGCATTAATATGGTGGAAAAATGTAATCTTCACACTTGCATCTCTTGGCCCAAAAATGCAAAACAACCCATATGCCACATCACACAGCGGTGGATACTGCTGGAGGTGTATCGCCCCCGTGCCAGCGGCCGAGCCACTTGGATCCGGAGCCGCGGTGGCCCGAGGGGTCTCCGGATCTGGGGGGTCCGCGCGGACACTCAAATTAAAAGAACAGGGGGGATATGTACAAGGGGGTTAGAAAGTTTGTGACGCCACCCACGGTGCGTGGTAATGTGAGGGACCACCGCTGCTGTTGCGGAGCCCGTGACGATGGTGCAGCAGCCGGATGTTAACCCCTCCGTGGGTAGGGGGTTTGTGTCCCGGGGCCCATTGGATTGTTGGTGCTTGGGGTGCTGTGGGAGGTAGGAAAAGGGGTTCCCAGTGCACTCACTCAGTCCAGGAATGACAACACCAACAGCTTGTAAACCAAAGTTGTGAGCACCACTGCAGCTTGTAGGGAGCACGCTTGGATCCGTGCTCTTGGTGTTGCGGTTAGCCTGTGGCCCCTTCCTTGGCACCTTTGTCTCTATTTGGATCCTCAAGTATAAAACTCTTCAGGTCCCGCTCACCCGTATGGCTAACAGAGTGAGCTTGCTCTCAGGGTTCATGTGTAGGATTTCTTTGGACTGTATTGGGAAAGTCCTATCCCATCGGTGTGCTAGTACCCTGATTTTGGAGTGGGTTGGGGGTGAATCTTGAAGTCTTCACCCCGTCGGGTAAATTACGCACAAATTAAACGTGCCGCACATACGATGTGGGCGTTGCAAATCGCATACGATATCGTATGCAAAATTGCAACGTGTAAAGCAGGCTTTAGACCCGACAAGGTGATGCGGCCAGTAAATCACAGTAATGCAAGTAGCCAACATAGCTACGGCATTACCATGATTGGCAGACAATATCTGCATGTTTAGTGGGACAAAATCAACCACAAAACATGTGGGTCAGGGACTCGAGCATGGTGCCTGAGCACCAAGATACTTGATTGTCGAGTTTACTGATCACCCTGATGTTCACACGAGTACTGAGTAGTGCCGAGAATGCTCTCCCATCACTAGTTCACATATAATAGTGTTCTGTTATTTATAAAAGGATCCTATGCTCAACCATTTTGTGGAAGTGACTGAAATGATTGCTGTATTATAAGTCCAGTATATGTTAAAAATATTACTGCAATAAGAGCAAGATGTAACAGAAATAAAAATTAAAATAGTAATAAAAAGTAGAACAAAACTATTCATATTTCTGAACTGTTAGTTAAAGTCAGTTGTATTGCAAAAAATGGAAAAACAATTGCTCAATTATGACAATTAGAGATGAGCAAATCTCTTGTAACTCAAATTCGCCACCTTTTGCAAATTTTCCTAACAGTTTAAGTTTGCTATGAATAAATTAGCCACAAATCTCAATAATTAAAAGCCTAAAATTAACTGTATTTACTCCTTTTAAGCTTTTTAATGCAAACACAGCCTTATTAATGTACAAGTGACCCCAATCTATGTGTCTAGGGGAGAATAGATGGTAACTGGAAGTAATCAACAGTCTGTTGAACAAAACAGTGCAGTATCAATTTTTTTAGGCTCATTAAATTGTAAAATTGGTCCAAAAAGTATCTTTATCTTTTTTTAGGGGAAGATGTCTGCCTTGCTGCTGTCTATACACAGAAAGTACAAATAGATGAATCTGTGGCTTTTTCACAAGGGGTATTATTAGGTAGGTTCACTTTCCAAGAGCAAGTACCAAAAATGCAGAGTGACTGGGTAAGTTTTTCTTTCCTGTAAAGTGTAAGCTCTTATGGTCAGAGTCCCCTCTCACCAGTGGAGTGTAAACTCTTATGGTCAGCGGGCTAATTTCTCTCTCTCCTCCCTCCTGTAGATTGTAAACTTTTATTTTCTGTGGGATCCACGCTCTCTTTCTCCTGATGTATGTAAGCTTTTATGGTCAGCAGGTTCTCCTCTCTTTCCTGTAGAGTATAAATCTGTGAATTCCTCCCTATTTTTTCCCCTATTGTACTCGTAAACTCTTTTAATCTGTGGGGTCCTCTCTCTCGTGCTCTCTCTCTCCTGTAGAGTGTAATCTCATATATCAGCAGGGTCCTCTCTTTCTCTTATAAAGTGTAATCTTTTATATAAGCAGGGTCCTCTCTCTGTCTTGTAGAGTGTAATCTCATATCAGTAGAGTCCTCTCTCTCTCTTGTAGTGTGTAATCTCTTAGGGTCCCGTCACACGTAGCGACGCACCAACGATCCCACCAGCGATCCAACCTGGCAGGGATTGATGGTGCATCGCTACATGGTCACTGGTGAGCTGTCAATCAGGCAGATCTCACCAGCGACCAGCCACCAGCCACCAGCATTCAGCGACTCGTATAACGATGCTGCGCTTGGTAACCAGGGTAAATATCGGGTAACTAAGCAAAGCACTTTGCTTAGTTACCCGATATTTACCCTGGTTACCAGCGTATGCTACTTACACAGAGTCGGTGCTCGTTAGTCTCCTGCAGTCAAACACGCCGATGCGTGCTGCACAGCGGGAGACCAACGAGCAAAAAAAGGTCCTGATCGTTTTGTAACGATCAGCGACCTCGCAGCAGAGGCCCGGTCGCTGCTACGTGTCGCACACAATGAAATCGCTGGCGAGGTCGCTGATATGTCACAAAACCTGAGACATTTCAGCGATCTCACCAGCGATATCGCTATGTGTGATGGGGGCTTTATATCAGCATGGTCTTCTCTCTCTTTCTTGTACAGTGTAAGCTCTTATATCAGCATGGTCCTCTCTCTCTTTCCTGTAGAGTGTAAGCTCTTATATCAGCATGGTCCTCTCTCTCTCTCTCTTGTAAAGTGTAATCTCTTATATCAGCAGAATCCTCTCTCTCTCTTGTAAAGTGTAATCTCTTATATCAGCAGAATCCTCTCTCTCTCTTGTATAGTGTAATCTCTTAGATCAGCAGGATCCTCTCTCTCTCATAAAGTGTAATCTCTTAGATCAGCAGGATCCTCTCTCTCTCTTGTAAAGTGTAATCGCTTATATCAATAGGGTTCTCTCTCTCTCTCTTGTAGAGAGTAAGCTTACATACATGGGGAAATTACCTCTACTAGCCTATGCTATTGATTTATGTAAGTAAAGATCAGCGGTAAAATAACTAGTCATTTGAATTAGGAATTAAAGTGACATTGGTTTGAATAAAAAAATGTAATGTATGGAGTCAGCTACATGTTATTCTCTAATTCTTTTAATATTGGGGCCTAATTTCCATGATATTTAGTTATATTGTCGAATCCCTAAAATTGCAATCAGGATAAAAACCACAAAGTAAGACCTGTCAAAAGACATTTTCCAGGCTAAATCCTCAGTTTCTGTGGACAAAGAAAAGAGAAAAGTAAAGACTTTTTCATGTTTGGTGTGAGCAGTGATTCATTGATTGCCAGTACTTAGAACCTTCATATATAATGTTTACTGCCAACTCCTCATTTACATGAACGCAGGGTGGAACAAATGCATTGTATTATTTGCCATATGTTGCACACATGTGACAATGTATAAAGTACAGAAAAAAGAAATCCAAACTCAATCTGTAAACTCAATATAAAAGAAAATCCCAAAAACAAAATTCAACATGTTTCGGGATCATGAATGCTGTCGCAGTGTGAATAGGGAACGTGAAAAGAACACCTAAAGTAAGTAATAACAAGAAAAAACAGTAAAATGAAACATTTGCATTCATCTACGAAGCCAGAAAGGTGTCAAAGTCTTACAGAACAAGAAACGAGGAAGTTTATTCTGCTACAGGAGGAAGGAAATCCACAACGCTATACAAAACTGTTGTTTATGCTATAATGTGGCAATAAGGTAATTTGCATAGAGGAAAGACATTTTACGCAGTTTGATTAGTTACTGGGGCATGAAAAAGTAACATCTGCAGGTTTCTTACATTACTTTTGTATCAAAGCTCTATTGCCTTGCAAATGTGCAATATTTCACAAGGTAATTTTTGAAAAGTGTCAATGTCCTTTGTGTACTCTTCAGCAATAATTAATCGATGGAGGGTCAATTACATGATAATTTATACATCTATTCACTTGTCAGTATTACTTGCCAGAATGTCACTCAACTGGATATCACTTGTATAGAGAATGTCCACCATTGGGCAACCCCTAATTATTTACTGGATGTCTTTATAAACCTTTGTAATTGACCATACTTGCAGGAATTGGCTTCTCTTTGCACAATCAGAACCCTGTGGTTCTCCAATATCTGAATTCTTTTTTAAATTATGAATTCAGTTGCAAAAACATCTTGTATTGGATTGTATTGTATTATATTGTATTGTATTATAACTGGACAGGGGACCTACTAGTTAAAGCATTAAGCCCTTCACCACACGGAGATTTCCCGTTTTCCATTTTTGAATTTGTCAATATATATTTTTTTTAATTATTTGTTTTTTATTGTTTCATCCTCAATAGGTCAAAAAGGGGGTGAGTTGAACTTTTAAGTTTGTTTTCTTTTTAAAAAAAATGTCAATATTTATTTTTACAATTTTTTATTGATTTTACTAGTTTATGCCACTGCACCAGAACAATCGGGAAGAGCCTGGTAAAGTGACGGGACAATTCTGGGCAGATGCAGACTGATATTTTTAGGCTGAGGGCTTGCAATAAGCACGGGTCTCCCCAGCCTGAGAATACCAGCCTCCAGCTGTCGGGCTTTATCTTAGCTGGGTATCAAAATTGGGGGGACCACACGCTGGGTTTTAAAATGATTTATATATACAGTACAGACCAAACGTTTGGACACACCTTCTCATCTCTAGAACAACTATTAAGAGGAGACTTTGTGCAGCGGGCCTTCATGGTAAAATAGCTGCTAGGAAACCACTGCTAAGGACAGGCAACAAGCAGAAGAGACTTGTTTGGGCTAAAGAACACAAGGAATGGACATTAGACCAGTGGAAATCTGTGCTTCGGTCTGATGAGTCCAAATTTAAGATCTTTGAATCCAACCACCGTGTCTTTGTAGAAAAGGTGAACAATGGACTCTACATGCCTGGTTCCCACTGTGAAGCATGGAGGAGGAGGTGTGATGGTGTGGGGGTGCTTTGCTGGTGACACTGTTGGGGATTTATTCAAAATTGAAGGCATACAGAACCAGTATGGCTACCACAGCATCTTGCAGCGGCATGCTATTCCATCCGGTTTGCGTTTAGTTGGACCATCATTTATTGTTCAACAGGCAATGGACCCAAACACACCTCCAGGCTGTGTAACGGCTATTTGACTAAGAAGGAGAATGATGGGGTGCTACGCCAGATGACCTGGTCTCCACAGTCACCAGACCTGAACCCAATCGAGATGGTTTGGGGTGAGCTGGACCGCAGAGTGAAGGCAAAAGGGCCAACAAGTGCTAAGCATCTCTGGGAACTCCTTCAAGACTGTTGGAAGACCATTTCCGGTGACTACCTTTTGAAGCTCATTAAGAGAATGCCAAAAGTGTGCAAAGCAGTAATGAAAGCAAAAGGTGGCTACTTTGAATAACCTAGAACATAAGACATATTTTCAGTTGTTTCACACTTTTTTAAGTATTTCAGTCCACAGTTTTTCATTCATAGTTTTGATGTGTTCAATGTGAATCTACAATTTTTGGAGTCATGAAAATAGAGAAAACTCTTTTAATGAGAAGGTGTGTCCAAACTCTTTTGGTCTGTAATATATACATATATATATATATATATATATATATATATATAAATATATATATATATATACAATTATATAAAAAAAAACAAAAAGCCGCATGTGGTTCCTCTTGTTTTAATGCACAGCCAAGATAAGCATAGGGCTGGGGGCTGCAGCTTGTAGCTGTGGTTTTATTTGTGCTGGGTATCATAATATGGGGGAACTCTACACCAATTTATTTATTTATAAGGACATAGACAGCATTTGTGATTCCAACCAATCACATACGCTATCTCAGAGGGTGGAGGCGTGGTCCAACAGCAGACAATCAAATTGTCGGTGGAAGAGGAAAGCAGTGAATACACATCAGTGATAATTGTCAGACTCAGAAGTAGCGCTGCAGCTGTGGGGACATGATAAGTATGTACTGCTTTAACCCTTTTTTTATTTTCCTTCTTTTGCAGCCCCCCTACATCATTTTACAAAACATCACTTTTGCCTCCCATTGAATTTAATGGGTTCGTCTAGGACGATGATCGGATTGGCTGAGACCGATGATCCCTAACTGATTCAATCCTTGGTAGGATCACTCATCTCTAGTGTTAACAGGCATGGGCGGATCGAAGATCCACCCTCGCCTGTAAGCTGCACATGTTGGCTGATCACATCAGCAGAAATGGGAAGAGAAAGACGTGGGCTCACTGTGTGAGCACATATCAAATAGAGGGAGGCAACCTAGGACATATACATCCTAGCTCACAGCTAAACCAATGAGCTGTTTGTAGAGCAATGTAGATCTTCATCCTCAACCACTATAATGGAAATGTAGTTTTTCCCATGGGAAAATGCCCGGTCTCTAGTTTAAGAATAATGGCAGCCCCCATACAGCGGTGGATTCCGCGTCTGACAGCCCACACAGCATGTTCCCTCACACATGTGCTACTGAGGAAGGTCCACATAGGACCGAAAACATTTTTGTTACGCACATGAATAAATTTGTCTTCAAATCATCTTGGGAGTGCCTTGTATACTTCTCACTGTTTGGCTTTGGAACCTGAAGTGCACCGCAATATTTCCTTGATGCATATATAGGAAGTGCCATTCTCTTCTTGCTCTAGTTTAAGAATAATCACAGCTCGGAATGGCTGACATGTAGACAGAAATCACAGAGTCAGGGCAGTGGGAAGGAGACATTGTCAAAATATGCAAGGCTTGAGGCACACAGAGTCTACTTCTAAGCAGAGAATTCTCAGAGGTCATGGTTGTCAGTAGTCAACAAATTGAAGGCAGGAGAACAAACTCAGTCATATCCAAATATAGCAAATGAACACATAAAAAAGCAAACTAGTGGATCATGACACATCTGTCTAGAATCACAGTACACAGATGTAAGGGGGAGGGGAATGGAGCTGAAGTATCTCTTCCTCAGTGTTTGGGTGGAGGGTGAACAGTTGGAAGAGGGCAAATCTGATTTGTTCACTACACACAGCCCAAGACTGACATCATGGCAGGTAGACCGCATCACGAAGCAAGGATGAAGACAGTAAACGTACATTAGAAGAAACCAGAAACGGAAAGACATTTGCTATACACAACATTTCTGGCTGTGCCACATCTGTCATACCAATGTTGTCTATAAATGGTTTGTGTGAGTAATCCCAGTCACTAGTGTGCTAATAGTATCATCATCTGCATCACTCAGAATCTTAAAAATCTGAATATTTTAAGGTGGACAACCCAATTCACTTGTCTTTATCATTTGACTAAATAGTAAGTGCACAATGCCACACATCTCAGTTGGCTTATCCCTCTAGCTGATGTATGTTCTGCTAATGGAGGGAATTAATTGAGTGATTCATGCTTATTATTCTGGCTCATAGTGGTGTATCATGCGATCATTGATGTAATCGTCCTGGAAGCCATCATATTATTACCGTACTTTGTTGTACTTTTCAGCTAAACAGTACATGTAAACTATAGCTTTTTCCTTTCCAAGTGGATAAAACTATGAAATACAATATATTTTTGGGTTATTCATAAAAAATTAAAACTAATTGACTGAAAAAAATAATTGTTATTAAATAATTGTCTGGTGTATGAATAATTTTTTTTCTTTGCTGTCACTTATTTATGGATATATCTGTGTAGAATAAAATGAAAGAAGCTGAGTTTGTTTATAGTACTTGTACTTATTAGTCAGATGCTCGGACAAACTCAACGCGAGTAATGAGCATTATGGAAAGTCACTGATTGGTCTGTTCGGGTCTTTGCCCACATACTGACAGCCATAAGCAGAGCATTTCTGGCGGGAGGGAGGGAAGGTTTTTTTCTGGTCATACAACATCGGAGAACGTTATTTGAGAGATCCCCAGGAGGTGGTGCCCTCTACCTTTTTTGCTTTACATCCCCTGGAAGAGCTATTCAGAGACTGCAACTATCTCTCATTGGGGGGCCTGCACACATCATGCAGTGAAAAAAGCCTGTGCATTGTCGTCGTTGTATCAAGGGCAAAATATCTGAGCACCCGCGATACTCGGCTGAGTTCCATGAGTACCCAAGCACCCCGATGCTCAATTGAGTAACGAGCAGTGTTCACTCATCACTAGTACTTGTAAGGTCTTAAATTGTCCCTGTACTCTCAGACATTTCATCTCATTTGATAAATAGCATCAACCTGCACACATGCAAAGCAGAGAGGCCAGCTTTCAGTTCAAGTACGCAAGCAAGCGGTTAAAGCCAGGCCCAATGCATATCGGGGAGTGAGGGAGAGGATGTTTCAGCACCTATAGTGCAGGTAGATAGTTGATGTAGAGGACTGCCCGCTCAAAAAAACTAGGCATCAAGTTACGGAGCATAAAAATCAGACAGTTTCTGACCATATAAGATTGGTGTGTGCACCAAAAGTTTTAAATTGTGGGTGCTGAGATCAATAAGACCATACTTTTCTTCAGGCTTTGTGTAAAAGGATAGGTAGTTTTCAAATAAGAAGGGCCCTTTTTAGAAACATCTGTAATGTTACTATTTAAAGATGGATCAAAGTTTGCACCACATCACTCTGGACAACAGTATCAGACTCAGATTCCATCTACTGTCTTATTCCAGTCTCCAGCTTGCACAGTTAGAAATATGCCCTTTGATGTGCAGCCTCCAGTATTCTCCAATATTATTAGCCTGAAATCTGAGAATCCTTTAAGAAACTTTTTATCAAATGTTTAATTTCCTAAATTGAAACCTGATAATCATTTTGCAATAAAAATAGCAATTACTTTGATGCTTTCCAAGGAGCCAACCTCACTTGTTAGATCTGATCGCCATATGGTTAAAAAATAATAAAACCTTATTTTTTTTCATAATTTGTTCCAGCATGGAACAATATGAACCTTAAGTTTATTAGAGCATACGTATTTATTCTTGTAAAAAACATTGCATGTAATTGGCTTCCAAGCCCTTGGTTTTCCACCAACCTATTTGCTCCATTTAAATCAGGATACACTCATTTGGAGTACAGATGATGGCAGTGAAATGGTCATCCTGTGTCCTCCTCTGAGTGTTGTGCTTATAATAACAATCTGATCTATGTCGACATCATGGATGAACCATTGGGTCACATAATAAATTGCGCTATAATATGAAAAACTAATAGATTTGTAACAAACTTTATAATATGTTACATTTATTCAGTTTTCATTTTCTTGGCTTGTAAGTCTTAAAAGTTGACAAATGTAAACTTTTCCCGTCTGTACAATACGTAATGAGGAATCCCTTAGATTATAGTGTCAAAAGTTAGACTTTGCCGTAAATTATGAATAGGGAATGAGCTCAGAAATTTTTGTGAAAGACGAATCACTGTTTATTATTCTCAACCTATTGTAATCTTGCCAAATCACGTTTGTAAAGCTTTCCATCATCAAAAGAACCTTTAATAGAGCACATATTGGCCATATGATGGGGAAAAGAAAGCTTTTCTGAAAAGCTTGTCTAATACATGAGAAAAGAGATTTAGGATCCAACCTATGATTTATTGGTCATGTACTGGTCTCCTCCTCGTAGAACAGAAGTTCTTTGTTCGAATCCGTTAGTCACCTTTATTCAGTTTCTTGATTTGCCAAAAGAATGAAAAATTATGAAAGTTCTCACTCACGGATGATTAAATTGACACTAAAAACAACATTTACAGAATATAATATGAGCAGAATATGTACAGCTATTGTGTTGTTGAAATAAATCAATTATATTTCAGTATTTAAAACCTCATTAAGCCATCCTTGTTCTCTGCTCGTCTTTCATCAAACGTTGACATACTATTTTATTCATCGCCAATTTCTTTAAATATGACAGTAATCAACAAGTATGTAGTGAGTCATGAAATCGAGAGAACCATATTAAAAGGTGATTATTTAGATTGTATATGTTTCAGTGGCATATAAGACCGGTGGGAAATATATTTAATCTTGACATCTAATCACCAACTATCGGTCATTAACAGAGAGACCTACCATGATGTAATTAGAACACTGTGTAGTATTTTGGATTCACATCTGCTTCCCCCCTCTCATTTTATACATCTCAGTACCATAGTTAGCATGTGGTTTTAAAGGGAACCTGTCAGATCCAATATGCACCCAGAACCACGAGCAGTTCTGGGTGCATATTGCTAATCCCTGTCTAACCGTCCCTGTGTACACTAGCATAGATAAAGAGATCTTTAGAAAAAGTATTTCTAGAAATGTTTTACTGTATGCTAATGAGTGTGAGGACTAGTCCCCTGGGCGTTAATTCCCCTTGCTAGTCGGCCCCATTAACATGTTAGTACATCCCTGTGGGTGTGCTAACATGCAAATGAATGTGCAGTGTCAGAGGATGATCTCACTCACCTCTCCGCCGCCATCACGTCTGATGCTGGATTTCGGCTCAGTGCGCATGACCCCGGAGGTTTGGTCATGCACACTCCTTCAGTTTGAAGCCAGGTCGCGTACAACCGGCTTCATAGTGCGCATGACTGAAACTCCAGGGTCATGCGCACTGAGCCGAAATCCAGCGTTGGACACGATAGCAGTGGAGAGGTGAGTGAGATCATCCTGTGACGCTGCACATTCATTATCATGTTAGCACACCCACAGGGGATTACTAACATGCAAATGGGGCCGACTGGCAAGGGAACTAACGCCCAGGGGAGTAGCCCCCTCACTCATTAGCATACGACATCTATGCTAGTGTATACAGGGACGGTTAGGCGGGGATCAGCAATATGTACCCAGAACTGCTCGTGGTTCTGGGTTCATATTGCAACTGACAGGTTGCCTTTAACTGTGTCCACATTTTCCCAATACCGATAGTTAAAAACTGTGGCATTTGGCTCACTGTTCTGTCACTAGCTCTGGAAAGTTACATGCCACGTAATGTCTGAGCCTATCACAGCTTGAAAGTAGGAGGTAGTAAGGAGAAAGTCAGGCAGCCTGATGACATCACACCATCGCACCCCCTGTGCCTCACTGCGCATTGTAAATGGAACACATAACAGGTAGAAATGAGAAGTAATTAGCAAGATAATTCTTATAAAGCAGTGTTTCTGAAGGTGGCTGAAGCGATGGCCCAGGGACCACCACAGCGCAGAGTAAATAGCAAGAAAAAGCCGGCTCACTGCATTGATGAAATCTGGGAATAAACCACAGGATCCGCAAGGAAAAAGCCTCGGCCAGGGCTGTAAAGCTCCACTCAATGAAAAGAAGAAATCCAGTAGAAGTCCCTACAAGGATGATTAAAATCTGTCTTTATTGAAAAATTTTAAAATGAAGCCGCATAATTGCTGGCACCAACAGACCCCTAATGGACTACAGTAATCTGACGCGTTCCGACACAAAACATGTCTTAATTATGGATACATTAAAAATAAACACCCAGTTCTATAAATAATTTAAAGTTTTTCAGTAAAGACGGATTTTAATCATCCTTGCCTGGGACTTCCGCTGGATTTCTTGTTTTCATTTTGTGGAGCAGTGCAAAGTACGTAAAGACACAAGACGAGAGTACAGATAAACAGGGTTTATTTACAGGCAGGGACACGCAACTGCCATAAGGCAGCAAGAAGGGGGTATAAAAAATTGCAGAGGTAATACACAAGTATATACAGCCTATAATTAGAAGGATGTTCCACCCAGAATACATGCAACCAGCCTAAGAATATCCCATAAGTATAGCCCAACAAAAATATTAATGTATTGTAAAGGTACAAAAAATAAATTTTATTGATTAAAAACCATATGCAGACAATTAAAAACAAGGATCAAAGAGTGTGTAAGGGGAAGGAAAAAGCACAGGGCGGCCATGAGAATATAATGAAGTAATGTGAGCCATTACATATCAAAAAGATGTACAGCAGGCATGTTAAAAAAATGCTATAATTTAAGATCTAGAAAAGGCCAAATTGGAAAACAATTCATCATAGGATATTAAATAGAAAAATTTAAATAAAAAGTAATAAATAGGGCCTAAGTACTATAGATAATGCAAAATGGTAGAGGTAGAGCATTGCAGATTCCACATAAAAGTGCCAAGTGCATAAAGTAAACCATGCACTGCTGTATCCTAAGACCAGGAAAGAATCTGAAACTATCACACGGAATTGACAGATGTGGTAACAAAATGTTGGCCTATTCTCAAGGAGGATTCTTCTTTGGCTGAGAAGTGACTCTCAAGGAGAGAAGTCACGGGAGTGTTGTTGGAGGTCAGGAGCAGGGCTCCTGAGTACTAGGTAGCAGACAATGGTCTGGGCCTGGTAGGAGCTGGAACCCCGATTGCAGGGGATCGTGTCAAGAGGCACGGACTGTAGAGGAGGGCAGCCAGCAGCCTTGAGCCATCTCCGGGCAGGGGCCAGGGCACGACGGGGTACGTGGACCCTAGGCCGGGAAGTAGCTTCACGCGTCCTGGTAATTTACCCGACGGGGGTGAAGACTTCAAGATTCATCCCCAACCTGCTCCAAAATTGGGGTACTAGCGCACCGATGGCATAGGACTTTCCCAAATTACAGTCCAAAGAAATCCTACGTGTGAACCCTCAGTTAGCCATACGGGTTAGCGGGACCCGAATAGTTCCAAACTTGAGGGTCCAATAGAGAGAAGGTGCCACGGAAAAGGCCACAGGCTAACAAGCAACACCAAGGGCACGGATTCACGCATGCTCCCTCCCTGCTACAGAGGTGCTCAGATTTCTGGTTTACAAGCTGTCGGTGTCCGTATTCTTGGACTGAGTGAGTACACTGAAAAACTCCTTTCCTCTCCCCAATGGCACCCTGTCACCAACTCCCAATGGGCCCCAGGGCACAAACCCCCTACCCACGGAGGGTTAAACATCTTGCTGCTACACCATCGCCACCGGACTCCCCAACAGCAGCGGTGGTCTCCCACATTACCACGCACCGTGGGTGGCATCATGAACTCCTAACTCTCCTGTATATACACCCCCCCTTCTTAACTTCGAGTGTCCGCGCGAACCCCCCGGTCCAGAGACCCATCGAGCCACCGTGGTTCCAGATCCGAGCATCTCGGCCGCTGCCACGGGGGCGGTAAACAAGGAGGAACAGGAGGAGCAGTACCAGAGTCCTGCAAAATGACCACCAGCAGTCCATTAATTAATCCATTAATTAGCAGTCCATTAATGTCCATGAGTCTGATCACACTGTCAGGAGCAGAGTCCATGAGGGTGGTATGAGGGCCTGACATCCACAAATGGGTGTTGTGTTTACAGCCCAACACCATGCGGGGCACTTAGCAGGTTCGAAATTGACGCCCAGTGCTCTTCATGGATGAGAGCAGGTTCACACTGAGCACATGTGACAGACGTGACAGAGTATGGAGATGCTGTTGAGAATGTTCTGGTGCCTGAAACATCATCCAGCATGACCGATTTGGCAGTGGGTCAGTATATCATTTCAAATCCAGACCTCCATGGGATATTCAGTTTGATTTACAATGATCATTTTTATGTTTTATTGTTCGCAACGCATTCCACTATGTAATAAATAAAGATTTGCAACTGGAACATGTGATTCCTTGAGATCTAGAATGCTGTATTTTAGTGTTCCCTTTATATATACAGTTTTCAACGGAAAAAAATACACACTCTTTTATATAAATATATATATATATATATATATATATACCGTACTCATGCACAAATATATATATATATATATATATATATATATATGTTTCTGAAAGCAGAAAGGGGAGATACATTTTGTAGGGGCGCATTCTTGTTGTATGGATGCGCATAAGGGCCATTATTGTTATTATTATTGTTATTGGACACAATTATTGTACGGGGACAAAGGGTACATGATTATTGTATGAGGCCACAAGGAAGAACATAATTATTATATAGGTGCACAAAGCGGAACACTGCAAAGAAAACATGATTTCTGCATGTGGGCACAAAAGAAGCACTATTGCTGTGTGGAAGTGGAATATGTATGGTGTTAGATGTGACGGGAAGAAAAGTGGCATATATGATATAAATATATGGCACACAGACCACCTGTTTGATTGCTCTCTGATGATAATATTAGTTTTAGTACAGTTGTTTTTGTTAAGAACAGTGTAATATTTATTCATTTATATAGCACTGTTAATTCCACAGCGCTTCACATACATTGGCAACACTGTCCACATTGGGGCTCACAATCTAGAGTCCCTATCTATATTTTTGGAATGTGGGAGGAAACCGGAGCACTCAGAGAAAACCCACAAACATACAAACTTCTTTCAGATGGTGTCCTTGGTTGGATTTGAACCCAGGATCCTAGCACTGCAAGTCTTCAGTGCTAACCACTGAGCCACCTTCATGGTATTATTTTGTTGCTATGTGGTAGTAGAATGTGGTCATAGTCTAATAGTATTATTTGTTCCTTCTATAGTGGTATTGCTGAGGGTATAGTCCCGGCGTCCCAACATGTCAGGGCTATGTCCGACTTCTATTCACCTCTTCGTGCGATGTCTTCATTGCGCCATAGCTCCTCCTCCTCAAGGCAGAGCTGGAATCATTGCTCTGCACACATTTACATTAGCTAATCAATTCCCTTCTTTTTTGTAATTTGATCTCCCCAGCATTCAAACCCACAGCCTTTTTCATTGTAGGCAGCATCTAAAGCTAGGAACCACAGCCAACACTAAAGGGTGCTTTACATGCTGCGACATCGCTAGCGATTGCTAGCGTTAGCACCCGCCCTCGTCGTTGGTGCGATATGTGGTGCTCGCTGCCGTAGCGAACATTATCGCTACGGCAGCATCACATGCACATACCTGTTCAGCGATGTCGCTGTGACCGCCGAACAATCCCTCCCTCAAGGGGGAGGTGCGTTCTGCATCATAGCGACGTCACTGCTGCGTCACTAAGCGGCCGGCCAATAGAAGCAGAGGGGCGGAGATGAGAGGGATGAAACATCCCGCCCACCTCCTTCCTTCCTCATTGCCGGTGGATGCAGGTAAGGAGATGTTTGTCGTTCCTGCGATGTCACACACAGCGTGGTGCCGCAGGAGTGAGGAACAACATCACTACTAAGCAGACAACAATTTTTGTTTTTTGGACGACCTCTCCAAAACCAATGATTTTTGTCTTTTTTGCGATCGTTTAAGGTCGCTCGTACGTGTCACACGCTGCGATGTTGCTAACGACACCGGATGTGCGTCACAAACATCGTGACCCCGACGATAAATCGCTAGCGATGTCGCAGCGTGTGAAGTACCCTTAAGGAGAACAGTTGGATTTTATATACTTGAAGCTGCATTGCAGGCACTGTAACCATAGACAGATTACACAGTGATAGAGATACATCTGTGTACTAATATGAATTGGAGGATTTTGTATACTTGAAGCTGCACAGCAGGCTCTGAACCTCAGGCAGATTATACTGATACAGAGATGCATTTTTCCATTTCCATGTTTTTTTATCTCTATGTATTGTGCCTTATTTGATGCATTTGTGATGCGGATATGAAGCTTTTATTCTACTTTTAAAAATGCAATGGTGTTTTTTTTACAAGCATTTTTTTTTTCAGGGTTCACATAGATCCTTAAAGCGAAAAAGTGCACCAATACCGCATAGTTCAGCAGCATCTTTAGATGCACAGAGGTCGGAGTTTTGATAAAGTCCCAACCACTTGGCATGGACATTTAGGCTGGCTTTGCACACTACGACATCGCAGGTGAGATGTCGGTGGGGTCAAATTGAAAATGACATACTTCCGGCATCGCATGCGACATCGTAGTGTGTAAAGGCTCGATGATACGATTAACGAGCGCAAAAGTGTCGTAATCGTATCATTGGTGCAGCGTCGGCGTAATCCATGATTATGCTGACATGACGGTCCGATGTTGTTCCTCGCTCCTGCGGCAGCACATATCGCTGTGTGTGAAGTCGCAGGAGCGAGGAACATCTCCTACCGGCGTTACTGCGGCTTCCGTAGGATATGCGGAAGGAAGGAGGTGGGCAGGATGTTTACATCCCGCTCATCTCCGCCCCTCCTCTCCTATTGGCCGCCTGCCGTGTGACGTCGCAGTGACGCTGCACGACCCGCCCCCTTAATAAGGAGGCGGATCGCCGGCCAGAGCGACGGTCGCAGGACAGGTGAGTCCATGTGAAGCTGCCGTAGTGATAATGTTCGCTATGGCAGCTATCACAAGGATATCGCAGTTGCGACGGGGGCGGGCACTATCGCGCTCGGCATCGCAGCATCGGCCTGCGATGTCGCAGCGTGCAAAGTGCCCCTTAGGCTATGTTCACATATATATCATAGAGAGACCAAAACATATCGGTATCTCTCAAAAAAAGAAACATACTATATCAATTACAATTATTTTATTTATACAGATAACTAAAAACAAACATCTAATAAAATAAATATATACAGAGGTGCCTCAGGGGAGAAAGGGCTAACACATCAGATGGCAAGTAAGCACAATACCAGATTGATGAAATATTATGATATAACCTGATACATATGAGATGTAGTTCGGCATGTATAAGTACCAAACAAATCTCTTTACTCCATATCATAAGGAAAGGCTGACATTTTCTCACATGCATTGTTATTAATAGTAATCAGAAGCAGTGGTATATAACTACACTGAGCAATAAGACATGGATGAAAGAATTAATCTATTTTTAATCCAGCAAAGTTGCAGTATATAAACATGTAAAACTTAGTTTCTAATCGTATATTGTGTCACTCACAGCAATATGATCCTTTTGTGTAGTTGCCCACTATCTCGACGTGTTTCGCCAATGTGCTTCTTCACAGGGATTTAGATTTCCAAACTGGCATGATTAGTGGATAGTTTTAGCACCTCAGGGATTCAGCAAATGTGATCTAGCATCCACAAATGTGAACTCTTTTCCTTCTGAGCCCTGCCATGTGGCTAAACAGCAATTTGTGACCCCCATATGGGATATTTCAAAATTCTGAATAAATTGTGTAAAATACATGGGGTCCATCTTCTCCTTTTAACCTTGAGAAATGACATTTTTTTGGCTCAATCCACATTTTTGTGGAAAAAAAATAATTTTTGTGTCCCAATGTTAGAAATATTTGAAAAGCGCCTGTGGGATCAAAATGATCATTACACCACAAGATTAATTCCTTGAGGAAACACCTGCAAATTTGAGTGCTGGATTTGAAATATTTTACAGTGACGGGGTTGGATCCTATCTGAGGACCAAACACAGATTTTCCAGGAGTGCCGTTCTCCAGAGTTTTAGTACCTTGAGGGTCATAGATTCAAAAATTGGATCACTTTTAGAGGGGGGATTTTGTTGTTTTGACACCTCAGGAGCTCTATAAATGCAATATGGCTTCCAAAATTTATTCCAGCTAAAATTTCTCTCCAAAAATCAACTGGGGCTACTGTCTGAGCCCTGCTGTGGACAAAATTAGTAGGGTAGTAGTGTTCTACCACATATGGGATATTGTCATATTTGGGAGACATTGCTTAATACATTAACCCATTAACGACCGCAGTCAGTAAAATTACGTCATAATGGTCATAGTGTCAATCCACCCAGCTGCTGGCAGCAGCCGGGGGAGATCGCGCACACCTCAGCTGATTTCTGCAGCTGGCGTGTGCCTGCTAGGCACTAGTGGAATCGCTATCTACCCATGCCTTTTAACCCCTTAAATGGCGCTGTCAATATGTGACAGTGCCATTATCATAGCGATCGCGCTATAATGTTACTCACAGGACAATACCAGAAGTCATGTAACATAATCACGTGGATCCGGTGGTTGTCATGGTAGCACAGGGTCATGTGATGACTCCTGTGCTCACATGACTCAGATCCTGTAAGAAACAGCTGAGTGTTTCTTGTTACAAGAGATGATTATTTCTCCCAGTCTGAGCGATGCTGCTCTGATCGGGAGAAATGAAAGAGCGATCAGACAGCTGATCGTTATAGCCCCCTAGGAAGACTAGTAAAAAAAGAAAAAAAAAGTTTAAAAAAAGTTTTGAAAAATTAAAAAAAAACCCCTAAAAGTTCAAATCATCCCCCATTTGCCCCATTGAAAATTAAAGGGCTAAAAAAAAAATATATACACACATTTGGTATTGCTGCGTTCAAAAATGCCCGATCTATCAAAATATAAAATCAATTAATCTGATTAGTAAATGGCGTAGCAGCAAAAAAAATTCCAAATGCCAAAATTACGTTTTTTTTGGTTGCCACAAATTTTGTGCAAAATGCAATAACAGGCGATCAAAACGTAGCATCTGTGCAAAAATTGTATGGTTAAAAACGTCAGCTCAAAATGCAAAGAATAAGCCATTACTGAGCCATAGATCCCAAAAATGATAATGTTACGGGTTTCAGAAAATGGCGCAAAACATACGCCACTTTTTTCAGAGAAACGTCTGATTTTGTTTAACTCCTAGTCCTTAGATAAAAGTAAACCTATTCATGTTTAATGTCTACGAATTCATACTGACCTGAGGCATAACAGCAACACATCAGTTTTGCCATATAGTGAACACTGTGAATAAAATATCTCAAAAACTATAGTGCAATTGCACTTTTTTTTGCAATTTTTCCGCATTTGGAAACTTTTTGCCATTTTCCAGTACATTATATAGTAAAACTCATGGTTTAATGTAAAAGTACAGCTCAATACACAAAAAACAAGCCCTCACATGAGCATATTGACTGAAAAATAAAAAAGTTAAGTCTCTCGAAAGAATGGAGAAAAAAAATGGAAAGCGACAAAAGATTGGGACTAGAGTAATATTTTAGAGACAATTTATGTAATTTTTTTTTAAAATTCCCCCTTGCGTTAATGACTTTGAAGCATCTGAAGGGTTAAGAAACTTATTGACAGCAGTTTTTAATACATTGAGTATAGTTTTTAAAACCAATTTTGGGGGTTTCCATTAAATAAGTCTCTGAAAGTCACTTGAAAACTGAATATAAATCAAAGATCCCTGGAATGATGACGCTGACATATAGTACACATATGTGAAATATTTTTTTATTAACCTTTTTGTTTGGTTTGACAATATATTAAAACGGCACACAAATTAAAAGTTTGAAAGTTGCATATTTTTATATAGTTTCACCAAATTTCTGATAATTTTTTAAATAAATGAAGTAATGATTAAGTATTTTATACTTCAGATAAGCAGTGTGACACAACACTTTCTAATATACAATTAGAAAAAAATGAGAAAAACAAAACATGAATTTAGAACCAGATCCATGAGTAAAACTGTAATCGTTTTTTCAGCGCTCAGTCTACCCTGCGCTCCTGAGACTCCTGTCCAGCATTTGGCAGCCGCAATAAAAGCTTTATACTGAGTTAGTCATTATAATTCCCTAAAGATGATTCACATTATTCCATAACTACTCGTATTTTGACCTTTTAGAAATGCCAGGAAGTATTTTTTAGTGTTACTGTCAGTGTATAGAAAGGATCTGTTTGTTATATCTGGAAAATAGGATGTTGTAGGGTGTAATGACAGCACTTTTGGCAATATTCAGACAAACAATATCCATTTGTGTATTTGTGTCCAATAAAAGGTTGTAAAACTCAGTGGGTTGTAGAAATGAACATATGTGTAAGTTTTTGTGAATGCTAACTGGGTCCCTGCATGTTCAGCAACGGGTAGTACTAGGGCTGAACTGGAACCAAAATTCAGCCCTGGCACTTGAAAGAACACAGGCCCACGTCTATAACTCTACTTTTCTAGATAGTGAAACTACAGGTCAACAGCGCAGTAAAGACCATGTGCTGCTGACAACAAACAACTTAGAAATTTTGGCCCATTTAGACAACTAATAATTGGAAAATGAATGTTTGTAGAACGCAAGTGTGATGCCCTGGCAAAACCAGGTAGTGACAGAGGCTGTACAAATCTCTCAGTACAAGACTCCATTCTCCTTGGCATACCAACACAATACCCACACCCAGGTGCACAACACCAGCCAGTAAAGCCTAGTCACCCCCCATGACAATAGGGACACACCAGTGGGCGGGACCAGGCAGATGGGAGCGCCCACCTAGGTGTCCTGAGGTGTTGTGGGAGGGAACACAAGAGTCGAGAGTTGAGTACTGACAGTGGATGAGTAAGGAGTGTGAGCTAACAGTGGAGTCAGGAGTTGGGGCCCCTGGACTACCGGACTAGGTGGCAGATGACAAGCAGAACCACAGGTGACGGAGATCCGGTCACGGGAGATCTTAAGTGGACCGGGGCAGAGTTGTGACCCGCCAGTGCCGAAGGCGGGAATCCGGTCAGGAGGCCGTGCACAGTCGGGTTGCCTGGAACCTAGGGTGAGGAAGGTTTCAAGCCCCTTGTCAATTGACCAGCCGGGGACAAGGTTTCAGGCCTTGTGTCAGAGTTCCGGGATTTCCAGTTCTCTTTTGAAAGAGCTTGCCCTTGGTTAACATGGAGTTTGCTGTTCTGTTGCCCTACTTCCTGTCCATCTGTTTAAAAGGCCGCCCCTAAGCTTAGTCCAGTGCCTGAGTATACTGCTTGCTGTGTACTCCTGCCTTGCTGCTCTGGGTTCCTGATTGACATTTGGATCCTCCTGAAAAACAACCGACACCGACTCTGGACTTCACCTGGTGTCATCAAGCTGTGCCCGGACTCCGTCTGCCGTCTTTGTTCAGCACTTCTGCCCGGTTCCTTCCGGTTCGTAACCACTCTGGACTCTCATCTCGTACGGACATTTTTGGACTATTCCTGTTGCCCTTTGTGTCCCGGCTGCTGCGCATTTAGGCCTTCTGGGGTGATTGCCAGACAGTCCCTGTATAGGGGTTCGCTCTTGGTGGTCTCCCTGGGGGAGTCCGGTGCGTGGCCCCGGGAATTCCCCTTCGCTCCGATCCTGGAGGGTATTTCCTGTGTTTTATGTTCTACTGTGTTTTGTTCCGTTTATGTACATCTTGTTGGTTACATATTATAAACATCTTTGCACCAAGAACTCGTCTCTGGTTGTCATTGCCCTAACGCAATCGAAATCCTCAGTACATACAATAGTATTACATTATACTCAGGCCATAAAAGGATTTCGCTGGGGCAATGACTGAGACACGAGTAGATCAGCTTTTTTCCATGATTAACTCCTTGCAGCAGGAGATGGAGGCGGTGCAAACTAAGCTTAGAGATGTGGAGGTACAGCTGGGCCATGATCACCAGGTACTGGGTCCGGCTATTCAGGATTTGCAAACCAGAGTGGAGGCTCAGGAAGCCGCCCCCCCTACGTCCGTATCAGCTGCCGGTATGCCTAGGTTACCCCCATTTCGTTTCAGTGGTGATCGTAGTCAGTTTCGTGGATTTGTTAACCAGTGTATACTGTTTTTTGATGTACATGCTGATTATTACCGTTCTGACCGTTCAAAAGTGTTATGTATAATCATGTTGTTAACCTCCCGAGTACTGGCTTGGGCTAATCCTATGATAGAGAATCGTGATATCCGTTTAAATCACCTGGATGACTTACTAACAGCAATGGCGCAAATGTTTGATGATCCGAATCGCCGTGCTACTGCTGAATCGGCTCTCCTTTCCTTACGTCAGGGAAAGCGGTTTGTCGTTGAATACGCCACTGAGTTCAAGATGTTAGTGGTAGACACCGACTGGGGAAACAATGCGTTATTGTCCGTTTTCAGAAAAGGTTTGTCCGGTACCATCAAGGACGAGTTAGCTCGTTCCGAATCTCCAGGGGATTTTGAACTGTTTCTCCAACACTGTGTGCGTATCGATACCCGCTTGACGGAACGTAGACAGGAAAAATGGGCAGCTGTGAACCGGGTAACCAACTTTGCGTCTCCTTCCAGAGAACCCGCTCTCAGGACGCCACAGGAGGCCGAGGATGTTCCTATGCAAGTGGACTCTCTACAAAAGCGAGAGATCAACGAACGCCGTGAACACCGGCTCCGTGAGCGTTTGTGTTTCTATTGCGGTCAATCGGACCATTTCCTGATTGACTGCCCAAAACGTCCAAATCGCCCAAATAAGGTATTGGCAGCCATGGCAGAGTGTGACAACACGGACGCAGAGTCCGATATCTCTGAGGCAAGTGGACACCTGGATGCGGTATTTCCCTTGACTGTAATGTCAACTTCACCTAAGGACTCAGAAGGGAAATACACCCATTGCTCGCTTCCCATTCAGATACGGTGGGAGGGACAGTTAATTCCTACATCTGCTATGATAAACTCTGGGGCAGGGGGAAATTTCATGGACTCTTCTTTTGCCAGGAAACACGGTATCCAGACTCAACAAAGATCCTCACCGGTTACCATGGAGACGGTAGACGGATCTCCATTAGTTTCTGGACCAGTTGATCGGGAAACAGTACCCCTAGAATGTGTGATGAAGCCAGGTCAGCAGGAGACCCTTGTTTTCATGTTAATTTCTTCTCCCCATTTTCCGATAATTTTAGGAATTCCGTGGCTGCGGTCTACAAATCCAGTCATCGATTGGGAGACTAAAGAAATATCTTTCCCACCGCAGAGTGGTCCGACCATTAGTCCAACTGTACCGGTTCCAGTAACACCGAATGCGGAGGGCACTGTAAAGGTACCTGTTCTACCCCCGGTTTATCATGACTTCGCTGATATATGCGACAAAAGAAAAGCAGATCGGCTTCCCCCGCATAGACCGTATGATTGTCCCATAGACTTACTCCCAGGGGCAGAGATCCCGTTTGGTCATGTCTACCCGTTGGCGGCACCTGAGTTAGAAGCACTAAAGGATTACATCGATGAAAGTCTAGCCAAGGGATTTATTCGCCCTTCTACCTCACCAGCAGGGGCACCCATCTTTTTTGTGAAAAAGAAAGAGGGGACTCTGAGACCTTGTATCGACTACCGGGAACTAAATAAGATAACCATCCGGAACCGGTATCCGTTACCGTTGATTCCTGAGCTATTGGAGAGAGTCCAACAGGCAAAGATTTTCACTAAATTGGATCTCCGTGGGGCATATAATCTACTCGGCATACGTCCCGGAGACGAGTGGAAGACAGCGTTCAGATGTCGGTATGGACATTATGAGTATCTAGTGATGCCTTTTGGACTTTGTAACGCTCCTGCGGCTTTCCAACACCTAGTCAACGATATTTTTAGGGATATAATGGACCAATTCATGGTGATTTACCTGGATGATATCTTGATCTTTTCTGATTCCCTACAGGAACACCAGGAGCACGTCAAGACAGTGCTTACCCGACTGAGGGATAACCACCTGTATATTAAACTGGAGAAGTGCGAATTCCATTGCTCAAAAATACAATTTTTAGGATATGTCATCTCTCCTCAGGGACTGAACATGGAGTCTGGCAAGATACAAGCAATTCTAGACTGGCCGGAACCGGGAAACATCAAGGAGGTACAACGCTTTGTCGGTTTTGCCAACTTTTACAGACGCTTTATCCGTAACTTTTCAGAGATCGTCCGTCCTATTACTCTGTTAACCAAGAAAGGACAGAAGTTTGTGTGGTCCGCCCAGGCCCAGGAAGCTTTCAATCGTCTCAAGGTTTGTTTTACCTCAGCACCAATACTAATACACCCGAATCCCGCACTCCCCTTTATTGTGGAAGTCGAAGCTTCCGATTATGCATTAGGGGCTATCCTTTCCCAAAGAACTGGGGACAAGAGTCTCTTGCATCCGTGTGCTTTCTTTTCTCGCCGGTTGTCCCCTGCAGAAAGGAACTATGATATTGCGGACAAGGAATTGTTGGCGATTATTGCAGCTTTTAAGGAATGGAGACACCACTTACAGGGAGCAGCGCAGCAAGTGATAGTTCTCACAGACCATCGTAACCTGGAATTCCTTAAATCTGCCAGGTGCCTGTCTCCACGGCAAGCCCGTTGGAGCTTGTTCCTTAACCAGTTCAATTTTATCGTTACATACCGTCCAGGTTCACGTAATGGGAAAGCCGATGCCTTGTTCCGAATCCACGCCATGGACTCCGTGCCTGGAACCCCGTCTCAGACCGTGTTATCTGATGCCAATTTCGTTGGAGTAATCCAGGACCAGGACTTGTGGAAGGACATCAAGCTGGCCTATGATGGTGACGTATTTCTTGCTGCCCCCCCGAATGATGTGACTCTTGTCCTTCGGAATGGTGTGTGGTTGAGAGAGCGACGTATTTATGTCCCGGAGGCTGTAAGACTTCGGGTTCTCAAATTGGTCCATGACTCCGTGTTGGCAGGTCATAGGGGGGTACAGAAGACGCAGGAATTTCTGAGTCGTTTTTTCTGGTGTCCAACCTGTTTAAAGGATGTGAAAGACTATGTCCACTCATGTGTGGTTTGTGCTCGGTGCAAGGTCCCTCGTGTGGCTCCTACGGGACTCCTTCAACCGTTACCCGTTCCATCTCGACCTTGGGGATCCATCTCAATGGATTTTATTGTGGAGTTGCCAGTCTCAGGCGGTAACAATACCATTTTAGTGGTGGTGGATCGGTTGACCAAAGCTGCTCACTTTATTCCATGTACCGGTCTTCCCTCAGCCGCAGAGACAGTGGATTTGGTTATCCAGAATGTATTTCGACTGCATGGGGTACCAGATGAGATCATCTCTGACCGGGGCGTGCAGTTCACGTCTAAATTCTGGAAGGGGTTTTGTTTGGCACTCCGTATTGATGTCTGTTTGTCTTCTGCATACCATCCTCAGACAAATGGGCAAACCGAACGGACTAATCAAACCCTGAAACAGTACCTACGTTGTTATGTCAGCCATCTGCAGGATGATTGGTTGAAGCTGCTTCCTTTGGCGGAGTTCTCGTATAACAACACTCAGAGCAGCTCCACTAAGGTAACGCCCTTTTTCGCTAACTTGGGTTACCATCCGAATGTTTTGCCTAGGTCACCGGTGGCGGTTTCGGTGCCAGCGGTGGAAGACAGAGTGACGGAGCTACGACAGAATCTGGAGGTTTTAAAGGACTCTCTGGCTTAGGCTCAGGAGCGTTACAAGAAGTCGGCAGACACTCACCGGAAACAGGCACCCATGTATAAGGTAGGGGACTCGGTGTGGTTGTCCACCAAAAATCTTAAATTGGGTGTTCCTTCGCAGAAGCTGGGGCAGAAATTCATCGGTCCGTTTAGGATCACCGGGATCGTGAGCCCTGTTGCCTGTCGGCTGAGGTTGCCGCACCATTTGAAGGTACACCCGGTCTTTCATGTTTCTCTACTCAAACCTGTCTCCCCTAATACGTTTCATGGTCGTATCGTGCCTCCTCCTCCGCCTGTGATGGTTGACGGCCAGGAGCAGTTCGTGGTTGAGGACATTATTGACTCCCGGCTCCATCGGCATCGGCTTCAGTATCTGGTACGTTGGCAGGGGTACTCCCCCGAGGACGATTCCTGGGAACCCGTGGGTAACATTCGTGCGCCCCGGAAGGTTGCTCAGTTTCATCGGCGGTACCCGGACAAGCCAGGCCCTGATCCGTCCTGAGGCCGTTTCTGGGGGGGGGAGTACTGTCAGAGTTCCGGGATTTCCAGTTCTCTTTTGAAGGAGCTTGCCCTTGGTTAACATGGAGTTTGCTGTTCTGTTGCCCTACTTCCTGTCCATCTGTTTAAAAGGCCGCCCCTAAGCTTAGTCCAGTGCCTGAGTATACTGCTTGCTGTGTACTCCTGCCTTGCTGCTCTGGGTTCCTGATTGACATTTGGATCCTCCTGAAAAACAACCGACACCGACTCTGGACTTCACCTGGTGTCATCAAGCTGTGCCCGGACTCCGTCTGCCGTCTTTGTTCAGCACTTCTGCCCGGTTCCTTCCGGTTCGTAACCACTCTGGACTCTCATCTCGTACGGACATTTTTGGACTATTCCTGTTGCCCTTTGTGTCCCGGCTGCTGCGCATTTAGGCCTTCTGGGGTGATTGCCAGACAGTCCCTGTATAGGGGTTCGCTCTTGGTGGTCTCCCTGGGGGAGTCCGGTGCGTGGCCCCGGGAATTCCCCTTCGCTCCGATCCTGGAGGGTATTTCCTGTGTTTTATGTTCTACTGTGTTTTGTTCCGTTTATGTACATCTTGTTGGTTACATATTATAAACATCTTTGCACCAAGAACTCGTCTCTGGTTGTCATTGCCCTAACGCAATCGAAATCCTCAGTACATACAATAGTATTACACCTTGTTCCACAGTAAGCCCAGAGAGCGAAACGGAAGCCCAATGCAGGGTGTCCGACAAGAACCCACAGATATCCCAAGGGTCAGATTTCATGGGCCACAGCTCCCAACATACAAAGTATCGGGAGTGGACTTCCCCGTTTCAAGCGGAGTTGTCCCATTGAAGACACAAACACTGAGTGCAGGAGGAAGGGACCCCTGTTTGCTACACCAGTGTGAGAGACCCGAATACACCCGCTGGAGGCAACCGGTCACTGGCAATAAGTATGTGCACATACTGTATAAGTGCAGTCAGTCTGCATGAACAGCCAGTAAATAACAGCTGTTTAGCTTGTAAATTACTGATCTGTAGTCATTTAATGACAAGGAGTGGCCCATATAAAGTGGCCATTAGATGCAGAGCAGGCCCAAACTACTGCTAGTCCCAGGTAAGCTCTTCACCTGCCCCCACAGTGCACCCACTCCACTACTGCCTCCTGTCTCATTTGACATCTTTTCCAATAAAAAAAAAGGAAAATATTAAATGGGTAAACAAGGGCCATGTTTCACATGGCATTCAGTATGTGAAAAATAATTTGGTAAAGCTTTTTTCACACTTCTGATTTTTATCCTGTACAAGTGGCACTTATTGGACCCCATAGACAATGGTGGGGACAGTTGGGTTTTCATTATGAGTCCAGAGATTTTACAGAACAATATAATGCACCATACTGTGCTATTCTGTTTGCCATTTTTATCCAGCTCAGTGACAGAACATGAATTTGATTTTGTCACCTTCTCTCATCCGCTAAGCAGTGGCTAAATACAGTGTGTCCACCCATATCCTGTCCACCGCCATTAACTTGAGAACGGCGGCAGCTATAGGCATAGAAGTGGTGTCTAGGTATAGTAAAGTAGCAATGCGTCAGGCCGGGCTGCTCGGATCCAGATCTGCGGTGGCTCGAGGGGGTCGTGCGGCCACTCGAATTAAGGGGGTATTTAACCCCTTCAGCCCCCGGGCACTTTCCGTTTTTGCGTTTTTGTTTTTTGCTCCCCTTCTTCTGAGAGGCGTAACATTTTTATTTTTCCATCAATCTTGCCATATGAGGGCTTGTTTTTTGCGGGACGAGTTGTACTTTTAAATGAAACCATAAGTTTTACCATATAGTGTACTGGAAAACGGCAAAAAAATTCCAAGTGCGGAAAAATTGCAAAAAAAGTGTGATCGTACAATAGTTTTTGGGATATTTTATTCACTGTGTTCACTATATGGTAAAACTGATGTGTCGCTGTGATGCCTCAGGTCGGTGCGAGTTTGTAGACACCAAACATGTATAGGTTTACTTGTATCTAAGGGGTTAAAAAAAATTCACAAGTTTGTCCAATAAAAGTGGCGCACGTTTTGCGCCATTTTCCGAAACACGTAGCGTTCTTATTTTTAAGGATCTATGCCTCAGTGATGGCTTATTTTTTGCGTCTCGAGCTGACGTTTATAATGGTATCATTTTTGCGCAGATGCTACGTTTTGATCGCCTGTTATTGCATTTTGCGTAAAACTTGCGGCGACCAAAAAACGTAATTTTGGCGTTTGGAATTTTTTTGCGACTACGCCGTTTACCAATCAGATTAATTGATTTTATATTTTGATAGATTGGGCATTTCTGAACGCGGCGATACCAAATATGTGTATATTTATTTCTTTTTTAACCCTTTAATTTTCAATGGGGGGAAAGGGGGGTGATTTGAACTTTTAGGTTTTTTGTTTTTTTTTTTATTTTTTAAAACTTTTTTTTTTACTTTTTTTTTTTATTTTACTAGTCCCCCTAGGGGGCTATAGCGATCAGCAATCCGATTGCTGATCGCTATCTGCTGATCACAGCTATACCGCTGTAATCAGCAGATTCAATCACTTTGGTTTTCCCTCTGCTCTCGGCCGAGGGAAAATGAAAGTGAAACATCGTAGCAGCAGGCGTCATCACATGACCCTGTGCTACGATGGCAATCACCGATAGTCACGTGATAACACACGTGACTTCCGGTGGGGGCGGCGGTGAGTAACAAACATGGCCGCGCGCATTTAAATCTTGCTGCCAGACTTTGGCAGCAAGATTTAAGGGGTTAATGGCCGCAGGTGGAAGCGATTCCACCCGCGGCTAGCAGGCACACATGTCAGCTGTTGAAAACAGCTGATATGTGTGCCGATCCACGCCGCCTGCCCGCGGCAGGGGGCGGGGCTTAACGGGACACGATCCTGGACGGATAGATCCGTCCAAGGTCGTGAAGGGGTTAAAGGGGATGGTGTATATACAGTTCGGGATGCCACCCGTGGTGTGTGGTAAGGTGGAGTACCACCGCTGCAGCTGGGGAGTACCCGATGGCGATGGAGTGGGCAGCCAGGTGTTTAACCCCTCCACGGGTAGGGGGAATGCCCCGGGACTCGGTGACGGGGATGTGCCATTGGGGAGGTAAGGGTCACTTGCGTACTCACTCAGTCCAATAATGCTGACACCGACAACTTAGTAAACCAAAGCTCTGAACACCGCTGCCGCTGAGGGGGAGCACGTCTGGGTCCCATTTCTGCTGGTGTTGCCTGATGATCTGTGACCTTTTCCTTGGCACCTTGTTCTCTTCTTAGTTGCCCCCTATAGTTTGAAACTAGTCGGGTCCCGCTCCTCAGAGTGGCTAACTGAGGGAGCTTGCTCTCAGTGTTCACGCTTGGGATTTCTTGGACCGTATGTGTTATGATCTTGAACCATGGAAGTTTATAATAGATCATTAGCAAAAAGGTGACAAGAGCATTGGCAACTAATCTGGCTTAGATCCCCTTACTAACCAATAACACTAGAAGTAGCTGAGGGGTGAACTAACATCCTATGCACCGCAAACCCAGCCGGAGAACTAGCTATCCTAAAGGAAGGAAGGATGAATAGCTCTCTGCCTCAAAAATAGACCACAAAGGAATAGCAATCCCCCCCGCATTCAAAGACAATGGTGATATAGGAAAACACAATACAAAGATAGAATGATAGCATTAGCAAAGGTGAGGCCCCATTGACTAAATAGGAAAGAATATGAAAGGGGCTGATGGTGGCCAGAGAAAAACCCTACAAAAATCCAAATACCTGATAGTACACAACGTCCTCAGATCGCTGGACCTGAACTCCGTCCTATATCAGGCGCTCTTGTCAAACCAATGAACAGAAAGCAGGAACAATTACAAATTCAAGAAGCAACAAACACATGGACTTATAGGAGCAATACTCCAAACATAGCTGCAGGGAGCTTCCCAGCTAAGCAACTGAGAGGGAAGATTCCTGCAAGCTAATGAACTGACAATAACCACAGTAAATGACAAACCCAGATAAGAACAAAAAGAACAAAACAACATAAGAAAGAACCAAGCACTTATCTGGGGTAGATGTGGTCTGGAGCAAGAGGAGAAGGCTGGTAAACTGAAGAACAAATGAGAACCGGCTCAGCCTGCTAGCAGACCAAGGTTTAAATAGGCAGACAATTAGCAATGGAAACACCCATTGCTCCAGAACATCTGGTCTCTGCCCAAACCATATCTGGCCACAAGAGGGAGCCTCGCAGCATCTAAAGCATAACTGACATTCACAACAGTACACCCCCCTTGAGGAGGGGTCACTGAACCCTCATCAATGCTACCGGGTTGCTCATGATGAGCATGATGGAAGGCGCGAACCAACCTGTCAGCATGAATGTCAGAAGCCACAACCCAAGAGTTATCCTCCTGCCCATAACCCTTCAATTTCACAAGGTACTGAAGCTTCAGAGTACAGAGACGGGAATCCAGAATTTTTTCAACCTCATAGTCCAGATCTCCTTGTACCAAAACAGGGTCAGGAGGCGCTGCTGCAAGAACTGTTGGCTCCACATGTCTCTTCAACAAGGATTTATGGAAGACATTGTGAATCTTAAATGACGCAGGCAGAGCCAAACGGAAAGATACAGGGTTGATAATCTCCGAAATTTTATAAGGTCCAATAAATCTGTGTTTAAATTTAGGAGATGGAACTCTCATAGGAATATTTTTAGAGGACAACCACACCATGTCCCCCACTTTAAACCGGGAACCAACAGTTCGACACTGGTTGGCAAACTTTTGGGCAGTTTCTTGGGATTGAAACAATTTATCCACTACCTGCCCCCAAATCTGCTGCATTCTGTTTACCACAGAATCCACCCCACCCATCCAGACAGTCAGACGCCTCAAGCTGCCCCTAGAATTACCTGGGCTGATACCCAAAATTGCAGAAAAATGTGGACACCAGTGTGGTAAAGCTAGCTCTTTTGTTAAGGGCAAATTCAGCCAAAGGCAAAAACGAAACCCAATCATCCTGATCCGCAGAAACAAAACACCGTAAATAGGTCTTCAGGGTCTGGTTAGCCCTTTCAGTCTGAAGGTTGGTCTGAGGATGAAACGCCGAGGAGAAAGACAGCTGAACACCCAATATGGAACAAAAAAGCCTCCAAAATCTGGATACGAACTGCACTCCTCTGTCAGAAACAATGTTTTTGGGAATACCATGCAAATGAACAACATGTTGGAAAAACAAAGGCACCAACTCTAAGGAAGATGGCAACTTAGATAGGGGAACTAAGTGGACCATCTTGGAGAATCTATCACAGATCACCCAAATCACAGTCATTTTCTGAGAGACGGGAAGCTCTGAAATAAAATCCATAAAGATGTGCATCCAAGGTCTCTTAGGTACCGGCAAAGGCAATAATAGCCCACTAGAACGTGAACAACAGGGCTTGGACCTAGAACAAACTCAACACAACTGTACAAAACTACTGACATCCCAGGACTGGGAAGGCCACCAAAAAGAGCGGCTCAGAAGATCACGAGTACCAGGATGCCAGGATGACCCGCCAAAACAAAACAATGAACCTCAGAGACAACTCGGTTTCTCCATTGGTCCGGGACAGTTTTCCCGCAGGACATCTCTCAGGTTTATCCCCCTGAAATCCCACCAGTGCCAACCGCAGATCAGATGAAATGGCCGAGAGAACTACACCATCATTCAGGATAGTAGACGGCTCGGCAACCTCCAAAGAGTCAGCACAGAAACTCCTGGAAAGGGCATCGGCCTTAACATTCTTGGTGCCTGGCAAAAAAGAAACCACAAAATGAAACTGAGTAAAAAACAAAGCCCACCTGGCCTGCCGAGGATTCAACCTCTTGGCAGATTCCAGATAGGTAAGATTCTTGTGGTCCGTAAGCACCACAACTTGATGTCTAGCCCCTTCCAACCAATGTCTCCATTCTTCAAACGCCCACTTCATAGCCAATAATTCCCAGTTGCCCACATCATAATTCCATTCAGAAGGAGCAAACTTCCGAGAGAAAAAGGCACAGGGCTTAAGTTTACCCGAAATAGAGTCTCGTTGAGACAGAACAGCACATGCTCCGATCTCTGAGGCATCGATCTCAACTTGAAATGTGTGAGACACATCAGTAGTGTTGAGCGCGGTTCGCGGTTCGAGGTTCTCCAGTTCGCGGCTCGAGTGATTTTGGGGGCTGTTCTAGATCGAACTAGAACTCGAGCTTTTTGCTAACGCTTGATAGTTCTAGATACGTTCGAGAACGGTTCTAGCAGCAAAAAGCAGGGCTTTTTACAGCTACAGTGTGCAGGAGCCATCGCTGGCAGCCTGCCAGAAGCTGGTAACCAAGATAAACATCGGGTATCCAAGCAAAGCGCTTTGGTTAGTAACCCGATGTTTATCCTAGTTACGTGCAGGAAGCCCACACTTCCCCGCTCAGCTTACTCCGCACCCTCCTGCACGCGGCATGTACACACACACACACACACACACACACTCACACTCACCTGTCCCCAGCCAAGCAGTCCACGACACTGACGTCCTCAGCGCCACCCACTTCGCACTACGCCGCCAGCACACATGGCTCTGCCCACCTGCACTCTGCACACATGGTCCCGCTCGGCTTACCTGTGGTGATGAAGTCCCGACCTCAGCGCTGTCACTGTCCTCCATGGCCGCCGCTTGTCACATCACCTTCTCTCGCTTCCGATCCGAGACTGACTAGCGGTGACGTCACGGCCGCTCGCGATACTTGGCTGTGAAGGCGGCGGTCATTGAACTCAGTGACAGGTGCTGTCAGCAGTGCAGGAGATCAGCGCAGGTAATGTACCTCGCTGACAGCAGCACTTGTCATCCCCTGCAGTGACCTGGGCTGACCCATTGATGTTAGCTCAGGTCACTGCACTGCTCTCCCAGCCAATGGGGAACATCCTGCTCTTCATTGACTGGGACAGTGTGGATCGTCATGGCAACCCCTTGGATTACACCAGACCTGGATTTGTTTTTCTTTCTAATAAATTGGTTAAAGAGGGAATGTATTGGGGAGTGTTTTTTCAAATAAAAATGTGTTTGTCGTCTATTTTTTTTTATTATTGACTGGGTTGGTGATGTCGGGTATCTGATAGACGCCTGACCTCACCAACCCCAGGGCTTGATGCCAAGTGACATTACACATCTGGTATTAACCCCATATATTACCCCGTTTGCCACCGCACCAGGGCAACGGGATGAGCTGGGGCGAAGCACCAGGATTGGCACATCTAATGGATGCGCCACTTCTGGGGCGGCTGCGGTCTGCTATTTTTAGGCTGGGGAGAGTCCAATAACCATGGACCTCCCTAGTCTGAGAATATCAGACCCCAGCTGTCTGCTTTACCTTGGCTGGTGATCCAATTTTGGGGGGACCCCTAAGTGTTTTTTTTTTAATTATTTATTTAATTTAAAATAACAGCGTGGGGTGCCCTCAGTTTTGGATTACCAGCCAAGGTGAGGCTGCCAGCTGTGGTCTGCAGGCTGCAGCTGTCTGCTTTACCCTAGCTGGCTACAAAAATAGGGGGAACCCTACGTCATTTTTTTTTTCATTTTTTTGGCTAAATACAAAGCTAAGCACCCCTTAGTGCCACATGAAAGACACCAAAGGGTGCAAAATTACAAAATGCAGGAGAGTGAGACATTATGTGTCTTTCTGCCATTATAATGACAGAAAAGACTGATATGAAGTGCACAAGCACAAGAAAATCACCAGAGCGCTCTACGCTGTGAAAAGCAGTAGAAAATGGCACTGGAGTGAACATGTGACCGCCTCATGTAGGATGAAGCTATGGATCCTGGGTAAATTTATGTATTTTCCCTCCTTCAGATTTTTTGCAGTAAACAAAAAAAACGGAAGACACACGGATGACAAACAGATGACATACGGACTGTCTACGGAACGGAAACGGATGCCACACGGATGCACCCGTAAAAAAAACTGACTGTTTTTTGCAGACCGCAAAAATGGATCGGTCGTGTTAATGTAGCCTTATTCTGATCTGCCGTTTATAAACAGCAGGCAGAAATAAGTGAATAACGCCCCCCAGCGTCAGAAAATCTCTGGGGTTTCAGGGCTAGCTGAGATCCTGGAGATCATGATTCAGGACGGTTTTTCCGGTCCCCGCTCACGTGATCACAGGTATACACCGTACACCGATGATCACGTTACAGTAAATGACTGCGCTGGTAAAAAATTATTTATCTCCCATCTGGCATGAACAAACATGATAAATCTCCTCCCCGGTCCCCCGGTGTCGCCAAAGTGCCCCCCCCTGATGCCCTCCCAGAAATCCAAGATGGCCGCGCGCACAGCAGCGCGCTGACTGCATTCACCCTACTCCACTGATTTCTGTCGCATGTGCCATGACACATGCGACAGAAAACTCCTCCCCAGGCCCTGCCAGGTCACCCCCTATAACCCCACCGGTGTTCCCCGGTGTCCCACGGTACCTGTGCAGCGTTGATCCCCCCATGGCCCTCTCCTTCACAATAGACGCTGCCGCATGCACAGAGCGGCTGTCAGCTCAGCTTCCTGTGTTCAGACACAGTGAGTGGTGGTTATGCATATGTAAGCTAAATGGGCAGCACGGTGGCTCAGTGGTTAGCACTGCAGTCTTGCAGCACTGAGGTCCTGGGTTCAATTCTCACCAAGGACACCATCTGCAAGGAGTTTGTATGTTCTCCCCGTGTTTGCGTGGGTTTCCTCTGGGTACTTCGGTTTCCTCCCACACTCCAAAGACATACAGCGCTATGGAATTAATAATGCTATATAAATGAATAAATTATTATTTTTACTGCAATGCCCTGCTCATGAGGTAAGGAACATAATTGATCAGGAGAGCTATATACTACATTTCCAAATGGAGGGATTTGCTTTTATAGTTTCCCTGCTGAACGACTACCAAACATGAGAGTCCGTTATACGCCACAAGAAAACACATCTAAATAGCGAGCTCTGTTGTTAAGTATTCATTCAGCTGGATAACTGGACTTAAAGGGGTATTCCATCTCCAAGATCCTATCCCCAATATATAGTAGGTGGAATAGCAATAATATCAGCAAATACCAATATTTGGAAATGTAGAATAGTTCTCCTGATTAGGCATGCCCTTACCTCATGAGCAGGGCATTGCAGCTTTGGTAGCAACCATTACGACATGGACTCTGCTGCTGTGGACCCGGGGAGAGTGAGTGCAGATTCATTGCACCCACACTCCTCACATGAAGGGTCTGCACTCCTAGAAAATGGGGATACGTTCCCTGAGTGTCTCCCCCCCATATTCTAGACGGTCCAGAGTCGTCGTGGGACCCCTTTATTTTTTTTCTTACAATAAATTGGTGAAAGAGGAAATGTTTTGGGGACTGTTTTTTCAAATAAATTTCTTTTGTCGATTTTTTTTTGTTAGTACTGACAGTTTATGATGTTGGGTATCTAATAGACGCCATGACATCACAAACTGCTGGGCTTGATCTCAGGTGACTTTACAGCTAGTATCAACCCGATTTATTACCCCGTTTGCCACTGCACCAGGGCACGGGATGAGCTGGGGTGAAGCGCCAGGATTGGCGCATCTAGTGGATGCGCCACGTCTGGGGTGCCTGCGGCCTGCTATTTTTAGGCTGTGAAGGCCCAATAACTATGGACCTTCCCACCCTGAGAATACCAGACCACACCTGTCCACTTTACCTTGGCCGGTGATCCAATTTGGGGGGGACCCTACTTTTTTTGTGTAATTATTAATATTTATAAAATAATTATAAAAAGAGAGCCTGGGGGGACCTCCACATTGGATCCCCAACCATGGTAAAGCTGCCAGCTGTGGTTTTCAGGCTACAGCCGTCTGCTTTACTCTAGCTGGCTATCAAAAATGGGGGGACCCAACGTCATTTTTTTTTTAACTATTTTTTAAATAGAAAAAATGAAAGGGCTTCCCTGTATTTGATTGCCAACCAAGGTAACGGCAGGCAGATGGGGGTGGCAACCCATAGCTGTCTGCTTTATCTGCGCTGAGAATCAAAAATTCCGTGGAGCGCTACGTCATTTTTTTTAAAGATTTATTTTTACAGCACTGTGATGTCCAGCAATCAAAATACAGGGAAGCCCATTTTGATTTTAGTTATTTAAATAAATAATTAAAAAAAATATATATGGGCTCCCGCTGCATTTTTTGTATTGCTAGCTAAGGGTAATCCAAGCAGCTACTGGCTGCTAACCCCCACTGCTTGGTGTAATCTTCACTGGCAATGGAAAATCCAGGGAAGCATTTTTTATTTTTTTTGGCAAAAAACTACAAAAAAAGGACGTGAGCTTCGCCATATTTTTGTATGCTAGCCAGGCAGGTGCTGGAAGAGTTGGATACAGCGCCAGAAGATGGCGCTTCTATGAAAGTGACATTTTCTGAGGCGGCTGCAGACTGCAATTCGCAGCAGTGGGGCCCAGAAAGCTCAGGCCAACCTGTGCTGCGGATTCCAATCCCCAGCTGCCTAGTTGTACCTGGCTGGACACAAAAATGGGGCGAAGCCTACGTCATTTGTTTTCTAATTATTTCATGAAATTCATGAAATAATAAAAAAAGGGCTTCCCTTTATGTTTGGTTCCCAGCCGGGTACAAATAGGCAACTGAGGGTTGGGGGCAGCCGTACCTGCCTGCTGTACCTGGCTAGCATACAAAAATATGGCGAAGCCCACATAATTTTTTCAGGGGGCAAAAAACTTCTGCATACAGTCCTGGATGGAGTATGCTGAGCCTTGTAGTTCTGCAGCTGCTGTCTGTCTGTATGGAGAAGAGCAGACAGCAGCTGCAGAACTACAAGGCTCAGCATACTCCATCCAGGACTGTATGCAGAAGTTTTTTGCCCACCAAAAAAATGACGTGGGCTTCGTTATATTTTTGTATGCTAGTCGGGTTCAGCAGGCAGCCACGGGCTGCCTCCAACCCCCAGTTGCCTATTTGTACCTGGCTGGGAACCAACAATATAGGGAAGCCCGTTTTTTTTAATTATTTCACTTATTTCATGAAATAATTAAAAAACAAATGACGTGGGCTTCGCCCCATTTTTGCGTCCAGCCAGGTACAACTAGGCAGCTGGGGATTGGAATCCGCAGCACAGGTTAGCCCGAGATTTCTGGGCGCCTCTGCTACAAATTGCTGTCCGCAGCCGCCCCAGAAAATGGCGCTTTCATAGAAGCACCATCATCTGGCGCTGTATCCAACTCTTCCAACAGCCCTGAAGCCGGGTGGCTTGTTGGGTAATAATGAGAACTAGCTTTGTTTTATTAGCTAGTATTAAGCCAGAGATTCTTAATGTCAGGCATGTTTGACCCGGCCATTAAGAATCTCCAATAAAGGGTTAAAAAAAAGACACCACACAGAGAAAAAATACTTTATTAGAAATAAATACACAGACACATTAGAGACTCCATCTTTATTACCCCCTGTCAGCCCTCCACGATCCATGGTCTTCTGTCTTTCTCGTACAACAAATGCAGCTCTGCTCCATCACTGCTGCATGGGGGAAGACGCTGCTTCCCGTGCAGCCTTCACTCCGTGAAGGCTGCACGGGAAGCAGCGTGCAGTCTTCACTCCGTGAGTGATCAGTGCTGCTGGCTGTTAGCGGTAACAGCGGTAACGCTGACAGACGCGTTACCATAGCAACGTTGCTCCGATCATGTAATTCCCGGAGCCGCGGTTAGCGGTGACGTCACTGCTAACTGCGTTGCTATGGCAACGGTGATCTCCGTTAATGACCGGCTGTGTTAGCCGATCCCTAACGGAACGGGGAGTCGACCGTGTGCTAGAGCATGTCGCCGGTACACGGCGATACACAAATGAGCACCGTGTACCGGAGAGTGCAATGACAGGACCTAGGACAGGACATGACGTCAAAGCCATGTGACCAGTCTGTAGCTAATGAGATAATAGCCACGTGACTGGTCACATGGCTATTTTGACGTCACGATAGGTCCTGCATCACTGCTGGCAGTGCTGGTCACCGGGAGGATTCAGCGATCATCGGATGGAATAGCGGCAGGAGAGAGAGTGCAAGAGGGATCGCGGGGACCGGTAAGTGTTATGGCAATGTTTATTAACTGTATGTGTACATTTTTAATGCGTTTCTATGTGTTTGTGATTGCCTCCCATTATTTCCTATTGGTTCGAGTTCGGTTCGTCGAACGTTCGCCGAACTGAACTCGAACGAGACCTCTGTTCGACGAACCGAACTCGAGCCGAACCATGGCCGGTTCGCTCATCTCTACACATCAGGTTGCTGCAGGACTGGCGCAAAAGTGAACCGCCTTTTAAGCTCCTGGAAGGCCACAATTTTCCGTATAGAACTGGGTCCCATAGTTAAAGAAGAGGATGCTGAGCTCTACAAATAATGCTAAGGCCTCATCATATAACTGATGGGCAGGGATGCAAAATCAGATCCCCCTCAGCTAATATTGATGACCTATTCTACAGATAGGTGATCAGGGAAGCTGTAGTTTTCACTCACACTAATTTTGAGTGCATACCACTTAAGGCTGCTTTACACCAGGCAATCTATCGTGCGATAGATCGTCGGGGTCACGGTCTTTGTGACGCACATCCGGCATCGCTGGCGATGCCGGCCTGTGTGACACCTCCTAGCGACGCAGTATCGCTCACAAATCGTGAGTCGGGTACTGCTCGTTAGGTTCCATAATATCGTTTAATTTAGTTGACCATCGTGTCCGTGGTAGCACACGCCGCTCCGTGTGACACCACGGGAACGATGAGCAGCTCACCTGCCTCCCGCAGCCGCCGCCGTCTCTATGTGGAAGGAAGGAGGTGGGCGGGATGTTTACGTCCCGCTCATCTCCGCCCCACCGCTTCTATTGGCCGGCGGCCGTGTGACGTCGCTGTGACGCCGAACGTCCCTCCCACTCCAGGAAGTGGACGTTCGCCGCCCACAGCGAGGTCGCACGAGAGGTAAGTATGTGTGACGGGGGTTACTAACTTTGTGCGACACGGGCAGCGATTTGCCCGTGACGCAAAAAGGACGGGGGCGGGTACGATCGATTGTGAAATCGCACAATCGGTCGTACCGTGTAAAGCAGGCTTTAGGGAATGTGCAATGATATTTTTGGGGGCAGATCCCACCATGGATACCACTATGAAAAATACTCACAATGAGTGATCATCTGCATCTATTACTGTGCGCAGGTTCAAGCTTTCGAGCATTTTTTAACCACTTCAGGTTTCTAAAACTACCAAGTGGTTAAAAAAAGGGACCGGTTCATTCTTCTGGTGTTTTCCACTCAGCAGACGCTCTGTACTTTACAATGCAGATCAATGGAAAGGTGTCGGAAGATGCCCGGATATCTTTTATTGCGTTTTACCATCACTTTTTCTTAAAAGCACAGTAAAACAAATGTGACAAAAACAATAGGAAAACACTAAAAAGGCCAAAGATGGTCAAGACCATAGAAAAAATACCCAGGAAACGACTATAAAACTACACAGAAGATGAATCAGGAAAAGAAACGCCACGGATTTCAATATCTACTTAAAAAACTTGGCGGTGTTGCTTGAGTTTAAAACACCTTGTTTGCACATACCCTTAGGTTTTCCAGTTTTTGGAAACCCATTCCTTGCATTGTTTATTTATTTTATTCCCTCTCCCCAGGTCTGCTATTGTCTGCAGCGCTGGTGTCACCTCACAATGACAGCGCTGCAACCAATCATGGAGCTCAGCAAGTAACTGATTGGCTACAGCGCTGCTGATGTCATGTCAGAGATGCAGACAATTATAGACTCCAGGCGCAACAGCAGTTTGTACTTTTTATAACAAAAAGGACGCATCAGACATCAAAAGGATGTGAGCAGTCAGCGTCATATAAGAGCTACTCACATGAATACATTGTGACGCCCTGGGCAAGCCAGGGGTCACAGGTCATAACACCACCACACCCTACACCCCAGTTAGGAACACCAAGGCTAACCTAAAATCCTTGTTGCCTTCCTCCAGGGGCTGATGTCCACACCAGGGGGTGGGCCAGGCGGTTGGCTCCGCCCACCGAGGAGTTCACAGCCCTGGAGGCGGGAAAACCAGGCAGTTGAAGCCAGACTAGAGTCTGAGGAGGAGTTCAAGCTAGGGGAGTGAAGTAGAAGGAAGTAGTAGTGGAGCTAAGGAGAAAAGCTGAAGTGACAGAAAAAGTGAGAGTTGTAAAGCCTGAAGCTGGTCCGGGTGTGTGCCCCGGACTGAGAGACAGCAAGGTCAGCAGACGGCGGTGATAGTCCGCAGGGGTGACTGCTTGGAGGTTGCTGGAAGGACCGCGGACGGGTGGTGACCCGGCGGTCTGGAGCAGTATACGAAGAACAGTCAGCACCAGGGCAGGGGCCTTTCGGATCCCGGCAAGGCTAGGAGTCACCATAATTTGCCAAATCCGTCAATGAAGGGGACGTCTGTCTCCTAACAACCAAGTCCCGATTGAAGGCAACAGTCCAACCGTAACGGAGAGACACCGCCACCGCCAGGGCACCAGTTTCTCAGGGCCAGCGCCTGCGGGCAAAGTAGGGCTCCTCCGGCCCATATACAAGCCGGGGAGCGGGTTACCGGTGGGAACCCATCGCAGCCATCATCATCTTAGGTGCAGGAAAAAGGGACCGTCACCTAATGGGGAAAGCAAGTGCAGCCGTCCGTGGGAACCGTCTTTCCAGCCGTGTGTTTTACCGAGAACTGTGTCATCGTCTCAGGCTGAGTGAGTACCACAGTGCCACAAGGCACAGAGCTGCCCCCGCGTCCCTGCACCCCACCAAGCCCTGCATCACCCACCTCATCACTGGGCCCCGGGACAACCAACCCCCCTACCCACGGATTGGAGGACTCACATCTAGCTGCTCCATACCACCACTCCCGGGATCCCCATACAGAGGAGCGGTGGTGTCAACAAATCACCACAACCGTGGGTGGCGTCACGGACAATAAACTATCCCAAAACACCAATTCCCCTTACACTCACGGGCGAGGAACGCCGCTCGAGCCCCCAGGATCCGGCCCATCGCTCGAGCCACCGAGCAGCGGCAGTAGCGGGCCGCAGCAGCCGGACCCGAGCAGTAGGGAGGGTGCGGCGTTTCCTCCTCCGCCCGCGACAACTTGGCGTCACGAACAGGATCTTACCGCTCTACCGTTGGGTAGAGGTGCGCCTTGTGACCGCCGGAGGTATCCGGCCGGAAAAATTGAGAAGTCGCCATCTTTGGCGCGAAAAGTTCCCGCTCGAGCGTCTTCTCGAGTAGTAGAGGCGCGAAGGCCAAAACCCCGCCCCGAGAGAGGAGGGGCCGGAAAGAGGCTAAGGGGGACGTGATGGCGGCTGGCTGCATGTGAACGCAGCTATAAAAGCAGGGACGCCAGGACTCTGCGGACATCTTGTTCCTGGGAGAAGCCGCCAGCTGCATGTGGATGCCGTCCCGCAACACCGTAGCCCCCACGCCTGGAACCGCGGCGTGGGTGGAGATCCGGACCGCGCAGCTCTACCAACAGCTGCAGGTTAAGATGCAGCTCCTCATGAAGGAGTGGGAGACCGACATGGCGGACGTTATAGCAACCGTGCCGAGACGCGAGGAGGAAGCGGAGGAAGGGAGGGTGAGTGACCCCCGCCCCGATGCCCTTGAAGGGCCGGTCATCGCGGCTGCGGGACCCGGTCCAAGCCCTCTCCCCCCGCTGCCTCCCTCGCCACCCGACTCGGAAGCCGTGACCCCACCATTAGGCCCGCTACCACCGCAACCAGTAGCGATACCCAGCATGCCCACCCAGGCGGGCCGACCTGTAGCCGGAGCCCGTAGTCGACCGGAGGTGTTGCCCTGGAAGGCTCCGAAGACCGAACCGGAGGCGTCTTCTGAGAAAGTCCCCGAGCCGGAGCCGGTGACCCGCTCCGTGCCGAAGGCCCAACTTCGGAAAGCCCCTGTGCCCATCCCCCACACCTCGGCTGAGGTTGCGCCGGGTTGCCGATGCAAGGCAGCGTCTAAGGCCACGTCACCGCGGGACCTGTCGACCAGAGTACCAGCAATGGGCAATGTCAAACAGGTCTTGCGGGGCCCGACCCGTGCGCCGGAGCTCGCAGCAGCGCCGTACTGGGACAGGGAGCCGGTACCGTTGGGCCTGGAGATCGGTGAGAGGGAGAGGAAGAAGGTGGAGCTGGTGGCCCGTGCAATCCGGGAAAAAGAGAGCCTCTGTCAGGCAACGTTCCGTGTCCGGGGCCTGCTGTACGAAGGGCAGGTGAGGCGGTTTGATGTCCGCCGGGGCTATGGGTTTATATATGAACCGGGCCTGGAGGCTGAAGTGTTTATAGCCCGGCGGGATGTGAATGCCCACCTGCCTGAAGAGCATCCCGGCCGTAACCTGATGCCGGGTGACATCGTGCAGTATACCCGGCACTGTGGAGAGAGGGGGTGGTTCGCCCTAGATGCAAAACTGAGGGGCAGCCAGGAGAGCCGAGTGAGTTCTGCACCCCCTCCCTCAGATGAAGCCGGATACTCTGAGTAAAGGCAGCGGAGCACCGTTGCACCGTCCCCGTTGGGACCACCACTGAGTTTTGTTTGAAAAAGTTTACAGAAGATGATAAGCAGAAATGATAACCGAACAGATACCAGATTGTCTGACCGTGATTGAGAGAACCGGCCGTTGCCAGCACCGTTGTCCCCGTGGGGACCGTTTAAAAAGTTGCATGAGGAACTCCTTATGGACAAGCCCGTGAACTTGCAGGGCAACCACAAACGTTAAGTGGCATGTAAATAAGTTGTTTTACCGTTACCGTTTCCGCAATTACCGCCTCCGGAGAGGCAGGTTGGAGGGAGGGCCCACAGCAGAGCAGGCTGGGGCCCAGCCACCACAGGAACCGGTGGCTACCCTCTGGAGGGGAAGGACAGATCCCGCTCGGGTAACTTGTGCTGGACTGGGGTCAAGGGGTGCTGCCTGGGCTTTAGGGGCAGCATCAGGGCCAGGTTGCTTGGGTGGGAGAGAGCGGAGACCGTAACCGTAAACCGTTTGCAACGTTTAAGTACTGAACCTCCCGATGTGGGATGATGTCATAAGTTGTTATGTTTACCGTTTTACCTTATATATTTTTCAGAAAATAAAACTGGTGTTGGACGGGCAGCCCGCGGACGGTCTGCATTTTGCTAAGGGGGAATGTGACGCCCTGGGAAAGCCAGGGGTCACAGGTCATAACACCACCACACCCTACACCCCAGTTAGGAACACCAAGCCTAACCTAAAATCCTTGTTGCCTTCCTCCAGGGGCTGATGTCCACACCAGGGGGTGGGCCAGGTGGTTGGCTCCGCCCACCAAGGAGTTCACAGCCCTGGAGGTGGGAAAACCAGGCAGTTGAAGCCAGACTAGAGTCTGAGGAGGAGTTCAAGCTAGGGGAGTGGAGTAGAAGGAAGTAGTAGTGGAGCTAAGGAGAAAAGCTGAAGTGACAGAAAAAGTGAGAGTTGTAAAGCCTGAAGCTGGTCCGGGTGTGTGCCCCGGACTGAGAGACAGCAAGGTCAGCAGACGGCGGTGATAGTCCGCAGGGGTGACTGCTTGGAGGTTGCTGGAAGGACCGCGGACGGGTGGTGACCCGGCGGTCTGGAGCAGTATACGAAGAACAGTCAGCACCAGGGCAGGGGCCTTTCGGATCCCGGCAAGGCTAGGAGTCGCCATAATTTGCCAAATCCGTCAGTGAAGGGGACGTCTGTCTCCTAACAACCAAGTCCCGATTGAAGGCAACAGTCCAACCGTAACGGAGAGACACCGCCACCGCCAGGGCACCAGTTTCTCAGGGCCAGCGCCTGCGGGCAAAGTAGGGCTCCTCTGGCCCATATCCAAGCCGGGGAGCGGGTTACCGGTGGGAACCCATCGCAACCATCATCATCTTAGGTGCAGGAAAAAGGGACCGTCACCGTCACCTACTGGGGAAAGCAAGTGCAGCCGTCCATGGGAACCGTCTTTCCAGCCGTGTGTTTTACCGAGAACTGTGTCAACATCTCAGGCTGAGTGAGTACCACAGTGCCGCAAGGCACAGAGCTGCCCCCGAGTCCCTGCACCCCACCAAGCCCTGCATCACCCACCTCATCACTGGGCCTCGGGACAACCAACCCCCCTACCCACGGAGGGGAGGACTCACATCTAGCTGCTCCATACCACCACTCCCGGGATCCCCATACAGAGCAGCGGTGGTGTCAACAAATCACCACAACCGTGGGTGGCGTCACGGACAATAAACTATCCCAAAACACCAATTCCCCTTTCACTCACGGGCGAGGAACGCCGCTCGAGCCCCCGGGATCCGGCCCATCGCTCGAGCCACCGAGCAGCGGCAGCAGCGGGCCGCAGCAGCCGGACCCGAGCAGTAGGGAGGGCGCGGCGTCCCCTCCTCCGCCCGCGACAACATCACCTGAACCAAATAGTTGAGGAGGATTTGGAGACATTCTGTTTAAAAAATGTGTAAACATGTTAATTTACACTGTTTTTGGAGCAGAATCTTGCCAAATTCTCCTCATAATCTCTGTTTTGATTATGTTTAAGCTTTTTTTGACATAGCCATGAAACTTGTTTTAGATTGTCAAGTTCAGAACCACCATCTGTACATGTATGCCGCACCAGAACCATCAGCAGAACATGAATGCAGCACCAGAGCCACCATCAGCACATGAATACAGCGCCAGTGCCACAATCAGTATATGAATGCCACACCAGAACCATCATCAGCACATGAATGCAGCACCAGAACCACCACCAGAACATGAATGTAGTACCAGAATCACCATTAGCACAAAAATGCAGCACCAGAGCCACCATCAGCACATGAGTGCAGCACCAGAGCCACCACTAGAATATGAATGAGTTGTTCCTGTCCCTTTTGTCATCACATAGTACAGACACCATGATGAGATTTCATGCCCACAGCGAGTCTCTGAAGACCTCCCTCTTTGTTCTTCAGCAGCACTTCCTGACACAGTGTCTTTAAAAATAAAAGTATCAGTATACTGCCCCAAAAATATAAATATCTCCCATGCTGCGCTACTAAATAAAGACTTACTGTGCTTCCTTCACAAAATATCTCCTCCCACACACACACTGCCCCTCTCCGAAATATTGTACCCCCACATAAACTGCTCCTCTCCAAAATACTATACCCCCACACACACTGCCCCTCTCCAAATATTATACCCCCATACACACACACTGCCCCTCTCCAAAATATTTTACCCCCACACATACTGCCCCTCTCTAAAATATTATACCCCCCACAAACACAGTCAATGCCCCGCTCCAAAATATTATACCCTCACACACACTGTCCCCCTCCAAAATATTATACCCCCATACACACACAGACTGCACCTCTCGAAATATTATAACCCTCTACACACACACACTTACCCTCTCCAAAATATTATACACACACACTGCCCCTCTCCAAATATTTTACCACCCCCACACACACATGCACTGACCCTCTCCAAAATATTATACCCCCTACACACATACTGCCCCTCCTTTACCCCCACACACACACTGCCCCTCTCAAAAATATTATTATTCCCACACATACACTGCCCCTCTCCAAAATATTATACCCCCCTACACACATACACACTGCCCCTCTCCAAAATATTATACACCCCCCCCCCACACACACACACACACACACACTTCCCCTCTTTCCAAAATATTATACACCCCCCACCCACAAACACTGCCCCTCTCCAAAATATTATACCCCCCATATATACATACACTGCCCCTTTATGAAATATTATACCCCCCATATAAACACACACACACACACACACTACCATTATGTAAAATACCCCCCCTCACACACACTGCCCCTCCGGATAAAGTACTCCCCCTTCCCCCTGCCTCTCGCAAAGCTGTGTCCCTTTCACAAATGTTCCCCTGTTATGTGCCCTAATCCCCTCCTCACTCACCCATAGTTAGTACACATTCCATCTTCGGCTCCTCCACGGAGCTCTTACCACTGTCCGATGTGTCTCAGCAGCACCTGCAGCACTGTGATGATGTCAGCAAGGTGCTGAGCTCATCACGTTATTGCACGCCGGAGCCCCAGGCCCGGCGCTGTCACTGATCAAATATATTTACGTCTGAGAGACGCAAACACATTTGAACAGGAAGGAGGGAGCTGCGGTCACCGGCGCATTCCTCAGCAGTACACTGGGCACAGGATCTCACTAAACAGCAGGGCCGGGGCGGCACAGCGCGCTGCCTCCTGCTGCTTTCAGTGATGCTACTGCGCACAAGGCAAATTAATGTTGCCCGGCGTGCAGACTGCTGAGGAGAGTGGGGGTGACTGTAGAGTAAGTGGCCCACTAAAGGGACCAGCCCACTACAGGGACCAGTCCTTCTGGCACTTGGCCGAATTGCCCTATAGCCAGTCCGGCCCTGGTCTAAGCCCCTGCCGACCAGCATTAGAGAGGACCCTATCACACTCCATAGGCTCCAAAGGCTGTTCCACAGGCACAAAATCAGCAGGTATCTTCCTGCGCTCACGTAACCGCCTATCGATCTGAATGGCTAAGGTCATGAAGGCATCAAGACCAGAAGGGATGGGAAATCCCACCATTACTTCCTTCACATTATCAGCACTACCCTTCCGAAAAAGAGCTGCATGTGCGTCATCATTCCATTTCTTAAGAACCGCCCACTTTTGAAATTTCTGACAAAAAGTTTCTGCAGAATCAAGACCCTGAGTTAAGGACAACAAGGCCTTTTCTGCTTGGTCCACAATATTGGGTTCGTCATATAATAATCCCAAGGCCTGAGAAAAGGAGTCCACATCACTGAGAATCGGATCATCAGACGCCAAAGAGAAGGCCCAGTCCTGAGGGTCACCACGCAGTAAGGAGATGACAATCTTGACCTGCTGTACGGGATTCCCTGAGGACTTGGGTCGCAGGTCAAAAAATAATTTACAATTATTTTTGAAGCTCAAAAATCTCGACCTATCTCCCGAAAAAAAATCAGGATAGGGAATCTTAGGCTCTGCAAGGGGAATCCGTGCAAGATACGACGAACCTTAGCATCAAGATGAGCAACACGCTCACCCAATTCATCCATGCTGAAAAAGATCTTCCACGGAACCCAGAGAGAATGAGGAAAAAATACTCAAAAAAAAAAATTTCAGCAGACTTTTTTTTTTTTTCCTTCTTTAGAGTACTCTTTACATTTTAGGCCGGTTCTACTGTTGTGATCCGGAACCATGGAAGATCACAATAGATCATTGGCAAAAAAGGTGACAAGAGCATTGGCAACTAATCTGGCCGCCATCCCCTTACTAACCATCAACACTAGAAGTAGCTGAGGGGTGAACTAACATCCTATGTACCGCAAACCCAGCCGGAGAACTAGCTATCCTAAAGGAAGGAAGGATGAATAGCTCTCTGCCTCAGAAATAGACCGCAAAGGTATAGCAAGCCCGCCACATTCAAAGACAACAGTGATATAGGAAAACACAATACACAGATGGATGATAGGATTAGCAAAGGTGAGGCCCCATTGACTAAATAGGAAAGGATAGGAAAAGGGCTGATGGTGGCCAGAGAAAAACCCTACAAAAATCCAAATACCTGATAGTACCAAAAGTCCTCAGATCGCTAGAACTGAACTCCGTCCTATATCAGGCGCTCTTGTCAAACCAATGAACAGAAAGCAGGAACAATTACAAATTCAAGAAGCAACAAACACTGGACTTATAGGAGCAATACTCCAAACATAGCTGCAGGGATCTTCCCAGCTAAGCACAGAGAGGGAAGATTCCTGCAAGCTAATGAACTGACAATAACCACAGTAAATGACAAACCCAGAAAAGAACAAAAAGAACAAAACAACATAAGAAAGAACCAAACACTTATCTGGGTTGGATGTGGTCTGGAGCAAGAGGAGAAGGCTGGTAAACTGAAGAACAAATGAGAACCGGCTCAGCCTGCTAGCAGACCAAGGTTTAAATAAGCAGAGAGTTAGCAATGGAAACGCCCATTGCTCCAGCACACCTGGTCTCTGTCCAAACCATTCCTGGCCACAGGAGGGAGCCTCACAGCAGATAAAGCATAACTGACATTCACAACACGTATGTGTGGAAAGTCCTATCCCCCTCGTTGCGCTAGTACTGATTTTGGAGCGGGTGGAGAGCGGATCTTGGTGGCTCCGTTCTCGTCAGGTGAATTGTCAGGTTGCCTAAAGCTACTCCCTGACCTAGGGTCCACGTACCCCATCGTGCCCTGGTCCCAGCCCGGTGATGGTACAAGGATGCCGGCTGTCCTCCACGACAATACCGTGCCCCTTGTCACATTCCCCTGTGACTAGGGGTCCAGCTCCTACCAGGTCCAGACCAACGTCGCTACCTAGTACTTCCAGGGAGCCCAGCTCCTGACCTCCTCTCTCCTTCACCTCCAACACTACACTAGCCTACTCCTGACACTCCTGACCTCCCTTTAACCAACCCCCCAAGTGGGTGACCATATTCCACTCAGGCCGTCCACTGGTATGTCTGGTGGGTGTGGTGCAGAGTGTTCCCAGGATTTTGATTAGCTGGTTTTGGTAACACCATAGGTTAGGGACCCGTAACCAAGAAGGAGGTGGATATTGCACAGAAGGGCAGATTGCACAATACCCTGTGACGACCTGATAGGCCAGGGCGTCACATTCCCCCTTGATTAAACGTAGCTCGTGTCCGAGCTACAGGACATCAGAGGTTTATTTTTTTTTTTTTTCAAACTGTAAAAAGAGAAAAAGAAAACATTTTTATTTGCACAATACGTCCCTCATTAGGGAGGCTGGTTACTTAAACTTTACTGGAAACTTTATGAGTTCATCTTTCCAACGATGGAACGCTACCAGTTTCAGGAGTAGCGGAGGCTTAACCTGCTTCATTGCAGCCTCTTCCTGCAACAGTCCAATCCCATTAACCTACCACCAAAACAACCTGACCCCCTGCAAACCTACTGTTCGTCCGTGACCAGGTTAAGGTCCCAAGCGTTGTGATAGACGACTCTGTAGAAGCCCTGAGCAACCTGGTAGCTGTTGCCCCTTGCGCCGACCCCCACTGGGGCCTCCTGGTGCCGTCTACCAGCACTGCACCATCCAAGGCCCTGATGGCCTTTTTCCTGGAACAAAGGATGGAAAAAGGTTCAACAAGGAAGGCGCAGTCTAATGGTAGCAGAACTCTCCTGTCACCTCCTATCAGGAACCCTTTTGCTGGTCCCTGACAGCCTCCTCCATTTGATCACTGGAGGACGTTCAACAAAGGTGACAGTCACATAAAACTTTAAAACAAGCAGGCTCCGGTCCCTCTAGCATTGGGCACATCATGGACATACTCTTGCAAGGTGCCCTGGTAAACCACAGCGACGGCAAATAGGCACTACTGCCATGGTATCAACTGAGATCTCCTCATCCGAAGTGGACTCTGCTTCCATCTCCATGATCTCTAATGCCATCTGTGAATGTGATGACAGTATCATCCTATGGCTGTTTCCTCTAAAACGTGCCACTCATGCAGCTTCTGGGGTACTGAAACCTGAATCGCCTTCTTCCATCGCCTCTGGTTCTGAGTCCACAATAACCGGGTCAATCTGGTTAGAAGCCACAGACTGATCATCTCTATCAGAAGTCGAGGAGTCCGCTGCCAGTGGTGTGGGCAGCACCTCGGGGGTCAGCCGCAGCGTATGGTGAAGGCAACGGCGGCTCGGTGCTGGCCTGGAGTGGGAGCGGATCGGATCCCACAGCCGCATCGGCCTGATTAGTGAAATCAACTGGGACTGGGTAACTGCTTACCTGCTCCTCTCATGGGACTTCGGTCCCGCGGGTTTGCACTGCCGCAGCCATCCTCTGTGTCTCCATCTGCGGAGCTGCTCTGGGAACCTCTGCTGAACAGCCGCTCCTCTCTGCCATCTTGACTCTGCGCTGTTCAGGAACGTTATGGCAGAGTCCTGGAGTCCCTGCTTCTCTTCCGCTGTAGTTACATTCCATCACGCCCCCTTGGTTTTCACGCAGCACTCCTCTCGATGCTGGGGCCCTCTGGGAAGTTCTGGTTCTGGCCTCACACTCAGGACAAAGGGTTGAGCTTCTGCTTCAAACGCTTTTTCAGGGAAAATGGCATTTTGGCGCGAAAAGATGGCGGAAGATGGCAGAATTGGTGGGAAACGGCAACTTGACTCACGGATTTCGGTCTTCAAGGCGCACGTCACCCAGGTAAGTAGGTCCTGCTCATATCCTGTTCATGACGCCAGGAATTTCGAGGTCTGCCGCCCTCCCATCAGCAGCCAGGCTGCTTGGATCCGGATCCGCGGTGGCTTGAGGGGTGTCCGGAACCCGGGGGTCGTGCGGCCACTCGAATTAAGGGGGTATTTACAGGGGATGGTGTATATACAGTTTGTGACTCCACCCGTGGGGTGTGGTAAGGTGGAGTACCACCGCTGCAGCAGGGTTCACACTTGGGATTTCCTGGACCATATGTGTGGAAAGTCCTATCCCGCTGGTTGCGCTAGTACCCCGATTTTGAAGCAGGTAGAGAGTGGATCTTGAAGGCTCCGTTCTCGTCGGGTAAATTGTCAGGTTGCCTAAAGCTACTCCCTGACCTAGGGTCCACGTACCCCGTTGTGCCCTGGTCCCAGTCCGGTGATGGTATAAGGCCGCCGGCTGTCCTCCATGACAATACAGTGCCCCTTTGTCACGATCCCCTGCGCCCGGGGTTCCAGCTCCTACGAAGTCCAGACCAACGTCTGCTACCTAGTACTTTCAAGGATCCCAGCTCCTGACCTTCTCTCTCCTTCACCTCCAACACTACACTGACCTACTTCTGACACTCCTGACCTCCCCTTAACCAACCCCCCAAGTGGGCGACCCAATTCCACTCAGGCCGTCCACTGGTGTGTCTGGTGGGTGTGGTGCAGAGTGTTCCCAGGATTTTGATTAGCTAATTTTGGCAACACCATAGGTTAGGGAGTAACCAAGGAGGAGGTGGATATTGCACAGAAGGGCAGATTGCACAATACCCTGGGACGAACTGATAGGCCAGCGCGTCACACTACGCAATGAAACCACCTATAGCGGCACCTGGTGGAAAACAACGGAGTTAGCATTTTTATCTCGAAAACTGAACGAGATAGAGAAAAAAAGTGAATTACAAAGTTGTAGGGCGTCATTAATTCAATATGAATCGACACATTGCAGACATCCCAAACCCAACTGGACAAAATGACCAATCAAACCAGCCTGACAAAAACCAGAATCAGGAAGATGGTAGACGAGGGCCAGGAGACATATGTTAGTGACTGGAGGACCGACATTAACACCTCACAGAAACTAACCACATACCAGAATTTACACAGAGACTTCCGACTGGCCCCATATCTGGAAAAACTCCAAGACCCCAGAGACCGCAGAACCCTGAGCTGCTATAGACTCAGTGCCCACAGTCTAGCCATTGAATCCGGCCGACACAAGCCCAGGGAGGACAGACTGTGCCAACACTGCGACCTGGAGGCCCTGGAGGATGAAATCCACTTCCTGCTACACTGCAACAAGTACTCAGCAGTGAGGGACACTCACTTCAGGAGACTCTCCCATCTCTTCCCGGATTTCAGCTCCATGAAGGAGGAAGAGAAAACATATATCCTGCTTGGAGAAGAAGAGAGCGCAGTGGAGATAGCAGCGTGGTGTGTGATCGAATGTCATAGACTTCGAGAAAGAGAACTATGACAAGCCATGGACTTCCATACCCCCATCCATCCTTCCTACAGTCCCCACCCTGGATGTGCCCCATCCATCCTTCCTACAGTCCCCACCCACCATCCCCACAGTCCCATTCCCTAATTTACACTTTCTTTGGCAAAACTAATTTGTATTTGGTCCTGCCAATAAATCTTATTTGATTTGATATGATTTGATTTATTTAACAGATGTTAATTGTGGTGTTATCTTGTCCATGAGTGTTATCTGAAGTTAATTCCACTAAGACAATAATTTCTTTTCAATCTGTGACCTCCTGTTTACCACTGCCTCACCTTGGTTGTTTTGGACAACAGGTCTGCTTCTATTGATCTGTATATTGCTGCATTTTATAGAGTGGGGGTTTATATTGCACAACTTTCTTTGTATGAGGGTAGCTGGACCATGTGTGTTTAACTATAGCTTTTTGCGAAATAAAATAAAATATTATTTTGGTGATCCTCCTTGTATGACACTTTCTTTTCTCTATATATTAAACTTTAGCACTTAATAATTTAATTGGAAGCCGCTGTGGTATCTAATACATATTGTATGTTCACTTACATATTTACCCATTAGAAGTGTTTATAATTATTTGCTCATTTCATGTATGGTTAATTACATGTTATAACATTAGTGGTTATGATCTCCAATACATTTTGGGGCCCTGCTGACTCTTTTAAATTGAAGTGCATCTCAATAAATTAGAATATCATCAAAAAGTTAATTTACTTCAGAAATTCAATACAAAAAGTCAAACACATACTGTATATTATATAGAGTCATTACACAGAGAGGGATCTATTTCAAGTGATTATGGCTTACAGACAATGAAAACCCAAAAGTCATTATCTCATAAAATTAGAATATTAATATATTATGTAAGACCAACTGAAAAAATGATTTTAAACTCAGAAATGTTGGCCTTCTGAGAAGTATGTAAAGTAAATGCACTCAATACTTGGTCGGGGCTCCTTTTACATCAATTACTGCATCAGTGTAGCATAGCATGGAGGCGATCAGCCTGTGGCACTACTGAGGTGTTATGGAATCCCAGGTTGCTTTGATAACAGCCTTCAGCTCGTCTGCATTGTTGGGTCTGGTGTCTCTCATCTTCTTGACAATACTCCATAGACAATACCTGGGACAACTGAGGCAGACAGTATAACAGGTACAGGTGGATAGGCACAAAGGTGCAGGCAGGTAGGTACACTGGCGCAGGATACAGGCTGGTACCAGGGTACAGGCAAGAAAGATCCAGGGAAATAGACAGGACAAACACAGCAGAGCAGTACTGCTAGCATGCATGACTGGTGCTGGAAGGCTGGGAGACCAGAGCAGACAGGCAGGACCAACACACAGCTAGGATCTGAATATTAATGCAGTACTCTGGCCCCTCCCATCAGGGGAGGGAGATTTAAGTACCTGGTGTCTCCCAGTGGTAGGCTGGGGACACATTTGCAAGGTGCCCACGCTTCCTCATAAATGGACAGGAAGCATGAGTGTGCACCCCCTAGGATTGAGACCAAGAAACCCAGTGCCACATGCACAAGGCCTGGGTGTTGTGAATACGTTTTCCAGTTTGGGGCTCCCTCTTGTGGTCAGTGCTGGCAGTGCAGTTGATTTGTGGAATGAAAGTCACACACCTGTAGAGGATTGGCAATCAGGGTCAGATTGGGACTATATATCTGAGTAGTTTTATGTTGTTACTTGCCTGCGCTCAATGGTCTCTTGTGTATTAAGGACATTCTGTAACCAGCCCTGCTCACTACCAGAACTCCTCTCAGATAAGTGGTCTTTGTACCTCTGCTGTTTGTTTTCCACTTTCTTGTTGTTTTTTTCTGCTTTGATACTAATGCTTGATTCCTATTTTGTCTGTGTGGAGTCCTTGGTGGAATAGGATCATTCCCTGCTGGAAGTGTCTGTATACTTAGCTCCATGATTCTGCAAGGTATTGTGTTTGTCATGCTTAGTATTAATTCAGTCCCTCATTTTTATTAGTGCTTTTGGATCCCAGTAACATCAGAGTGCTGATACAGTGGGGGAGAGGTTGTGTGACCTCAGCATTTTTCCATATCAATAGTGCTGATATTTATTAGGGTTATTTACGGTTGCAAACAGTTGCTCCTTCCTATCTTTTCCTATAAAGATAGCTTGGGCCTCACCTTTGCTGAATCTGTCTTTTCTAGCTTTGTATTGTGTTTTTCGATATCATTGTAGCCTTTACATGTGGGGGGCTATCTATCTTTGGGGACTGCTCTAAGGCAGATTAACTTTCTTATATCTCTATTTGTAAGAATATTTAGTTCTCCGGCTGTGTCGAGATGACTAGGTCATCGTAGGCTTGCCCCATGGCTATTTCTAGTTGTGTGTCAGGTTTAGGTCTGAAATCTGTTAAGGTTCCAGCCACTCTGTTACCATTTGGGATTCCGCATTTTTTTTATCCTCGTTGGTCCTCGAATCATAACACCTGGGGCTGAGCAGGGAGCTGGAGCCAGACACGCAAATGGGTATCTGGGGTGGGGTCGAGTCAGGACTGCACCATGCGTGTATGGCAATAAGGGGGTAGCAGAGGACCACGTGACCAATGGGGTGGTAAGTGAGCTGAGGACTACGTAATATGAGGATGGTTGTACGGAAGTGCAGAAGACCACGCTCCACATGGATGGCCATGCAGGTAAGCAGAGAATTGTGCATCACAAGGATGGCCATGGAGGAAAGAGGAGAAGCAGGGACATGATGGTAGGACTCCACGGAGCACCAGCACACTAGGGGATCTCCGTCCTTGCTTCGATTTCTGTGAATTAAACAAAATTACAGTTAATAAAACTTACCCACTTCCACTTATCCCCGATCTACAGTACAGACCAAAAGTTTGGACATACCTTCTCATCTCTAGAACAACTGTTAAGAGGAGACTTTCTGCAGCAGGCCTTCATGGTAAAATAGCTGCTAAGAAACCACTGCTAAGGACAGGCAACAAGCAGAAGAGACTTGTTTGGACTAAAGAACACAAGGAATGGACTTTAGACCAGTGGAAATCTGTGCTTTGGTCTGATGAGTCCAAATTTGAGATCTTTGGATCCAAGCACCGTGTCTTTGTAGAAAAGGTGAATGGATGGACTCTACATGCCTTGTTCCCACCGTGAAGCATAGAGGAGGTGTGATGGTGTGGGGGTTCTTTGCTGGTGACACTGTTGGGGATTTATTCAAATTTGAAGGCATACTGAACCAGCATGGCTACCACAGCATCTTGCAGCGGCATGCTATTCCATCCGGTTTGCGTTTAGTTGGACCATAATTTTGTTTTCAACAGGACAATGACCCCAAACACACCTCCAGGCTGTGTAAGAGCTATTTGACTAAGAAGGAGAGTGATGGGGTGCTACGCCAGATGACCTGGTCTCCACAGTCACCAGACCTGAACCTAATCGAAATGGTTTGGAGTGAGCTGGACCACAGAGTGAAGGCAAAAGGGCCAACAAGTGCTAAGCATCTCTGGGAACTCCTTCAAGACTGTTGGAAAACCATTTCCGCTGACTACCTCTTGAAGCTCATCAAGAGAATGCCAAGAGTGTGCAAAGCAGTAATCAAAGCAAAAGGTCGCTACTTTGAAGAACCTAGAATATAAGACATATTTTCAGTTATTTCACACTTTTTTAAGTATTTCATTCCACATGTTTTAATTCTTAGTTTTGATGCCTTCAATGTGAATCTACAATTTTTAGAGTCATGAAAATAAAGAAAACTCTTTGAATGAGGAGGTGTGCCCAAACATTTGGTCTGTACAGTATATAATTTGCTTGCTGGATCCAAACTTGATCTTAGAAGAGCTTCTAATTTGAAACGCAGCCAAGATGGTGATGAATGGAAGGCAGCGTTTTTAATGTCTAAGGGACTGTTTGAAAATCTTGTCATGCCTTTTGGATTAACCAGTGCACCAGCAGTCTTTCAAAACTTTATGAAAGATATTTTTTTCTGTTTGTAAAGGAGGGTTTATCTGTATGATACTCTAATTTTTTCGCCTGATTTGGATTTACATTATTAACATGTCAGTTTTGTTGTACAATGACTTAGAGACAATTATTTGTTTGCTAAGTTGGAGAAATGTACCTTTTCTGTACAAGAAATATTATATCTGGCGTTCATTGAGTCGGCTTGATTTTTTAAGAGGGATCCTGGGAAAGTACAGGCCAAAATTGATTGGGTTCAACCTCTTGACCTTAAAACATTGCAACGTGTTCTGGGGTTCACCAATTACTATAGAATGTTTATTAGGAGTTTTTCCTCAGATTATCAAACCTCTTACTGATCTCACATGTAAAGAGGCGGATCTGATGGTTTGGTCGCCGGATGCTGTTGGGGCCTTTAATGAATTGAAAAAGTGTTTTATGTTTACTCCAGTTCTTAGCCAACCCAACTTTTAGAAGCCGTTCATTAGGAGGTGGATGCTTATGAGATTGGAGTAGGGGAGGTATTGTTTCATGCTCCTAAAAAGTAAACAAACTGGCAGCTATTTGCCTTTTTGCCTAAGAAATTCTCATCTGCTGAGAGAAATTATGTTATTGGGAATCATGAGTTGCTTGCTGGGAAATTAGCATTTGATGAATGGAGACATTTTTTATAGTGAGCTGTTCATCAAATCATGGTTGTGGTGGATCATAAAAATGTAGCTTATATTGAATCAAGCCAACTGATTGACCCCAATACAGGCCAGATGGTCCTTTTTTCTCCCTAGTTTCAATTTTTCTATCATGTTCAGGCCGGGGTCTAAGAATGCATGGGCTGTCTCTTTGTCACGTATTCTTGAATACGTGTCTCCTCCAGAACCTGCATCTTTCTTTTTCCTAAGGTATTGAAGTTATCATGGTGTTCTCAGAGTTGGAAGCAGAGATCTGTGAAGCCCAGTCTCTGACTCTTTCCATTTCTCCAGGGTCCAAGTTATTTGTTCCTTTATATCTGAGATTAAGTCTGTTGCAAGAATTTCATGATTCCTTGTTGAGTGGTCACCCTGGGGCCAGAGCTACCCAGAAAGCTATTGCTATACTCTTCTGGTGGGCATGCATGCATAATAATATTAAAGATTTTATTTCCACTTGTGCTAAAGTCTGTCAAAGTCGGCCGGGTGAAGAATTGGCTCCATTGCCAATTTCAGAAAGACCGTGGACTCACTTTTCCATGGATGTCATTACTGATTTGCCTTTGTCTGGTGAGAAAACGGCGATTTGGGTAGTAGTTGACTGTTTCAGTAAACAAGCCCATTTAATTTTGTTTTCAGGATTGCCAAATGCAGACACACTTTCCAAGTTGTTCATCAATTATGTAGGAATCCTTCTAAACATTGTATCTGATAGGGGTGTGGAATTTGTTTCAAAATTTTTTGAGGGTGTTTTGTAAAAAGCTGGGGATAGATTTACCATTTTCCTCTGCTTATCACCATGAAACCATTGAAACTTGAATTTTTATGAAGCGAGGTTCAAAAGAATATTGGGGTGGCCCAACTTTGTCAGACCTGCAGATCCCATCATGAAGGTAGGAGATAAGTTTTGGTTATCTTCTAAAAATATTAAGCTGAAGGTGCCTGCAATAAAGCTTTGTCCTACATTCATTGCCCTGTATGAGATTCTGGAAGTGGTCAACCTAGTTGCTTTTAGATTGAAACTCTCTGTCTCTTCATATCTCTAAGGGCGGCTTTGCACACTACGACATCGCAGGTGCGATGTCGGTGGGGTCAAATCGAAAGTGACGCACATCCGGCATCACTTGCGATGTCGTAGTGTGTAAATCCTAGATGATAGTATGAACGAGTGCAAAAGCGTCGTTATCGTATCATCGGTGCAGGCTCCGACATTTCCATAATGCCGGTGTCGCGACAGGTACGATGTAGTTCCTCGTTCCTGCCGCAACACACATCGCTGTGTGTGAAGCCGCAGGAATGAGGAACATCTCCTTACCTGCCGCCAGCGGCTATACATAAGGAAGGAGGTGGGCGGGATGTTTACATCCTGCTCATCTCCGCCCCTCCGCCGCCATTGGCCACCTGCCGTGTGACGTCGCTGTGACGCTGCACGACCCACCCCCTTAGGAAGGAGGTGGGTCACCGGCCAGAGCGACGGTCGCAGGGCAGGTGAGTGCATGTGAAGATGGCGTAGCGATAATTATCACTACGCCAGCTATCACAAGATATCGTACCTGCGACAGGGGCGGGGACTATTGCGTGCGACATCGCAGCATCGGCTTGCGATGTCGCAACGTGCAAAGCCCGCCTAACATGTTTCACAGATGTCTGTTGAAGATATTTGTCCCTTCATCATGGTTTCCTTCGTCCCCACCTTCTGATGTTTCTGTTGAACGTCCCTGACGAAGCAACAGTACACAAGTGGTTTGTGAAACGTACGTTGGAGTCGTTCCTGGGGTTTAACCCTTTCTCACCTCACTAACCTGCTAGTAACATCCCTTTGCAGATTGTGGTATGTATGGGGTTCTTGCTGCACATATGCTTCTACTGCTTTAGCACAATACTATTATGAGATTGATTTAATGTGCAATATATTTATAGGTGCTTGGCAGTACTTGGCATTGTGGGGATAGGACCCCATTACAACCACCATAATATACTAAGGTATATGTGTTTCATCTGTTATGCGACACTGTTTGCTGCTGATACATAATGACTAACACAGGCTCTCTATTTGTTTGCTGATACTGCTTATATATACACACCTGTGTTTGATTTATCGGTTTAAACACAAAAAAATCTTTTGTACCTGGCGTCTGTATTAAATCCTGCTGATGCAAACTCCATATATAAATTTTCCTATAAGACAAATATTGCGTCTGTTATATAGCAGGTGTATGCAGGCCTCTGATACAATTTCTTATTGCGTGATATTCAAACACTTGTGTCAACAGTATTCATACATTGTGCATCTTATGTTCTTTTTGAACTATGTGGTGTGACACTTAGGTTTTATTCCTTGGTAAATTTGCAGGATTTTCTGCAAGGGCTCTTGCAGGTTATGTATGTGCCTTTTTAACATCTCCCCTCCTGGCCTCACTTCGTTTATACATTGTATATACTTATATATGTATTTTTCTTCACTTTTCTGGTATAGAAAATATATTAATAAACAATAAAAAATACATATTTATTGAAGCATTTCTACTCGTTTTCTCCTGTTTTTTAAAACGCAGAAAGAGTTGACATGCTGAAGATTATTTTCTGCACCATATCTGCAAGAAAAAAATCCTGAACGTGTGCTTCAGGATTCTCACTGACTTTGCTGGCATCAGGATTGCTGATGTGACAAATCGGCAAGCAAAAACGCATCCAAAAATGTCCTCCGGCAATGAGGTGGGCGTGACTTTCATGCGGCTGCTCTCTGCCCCTACACTTCTACTGGACGCCTGCCGTGTGACGTCACGAACCGCCCCCTTAGAAAAGAGGCTGTTCGCCGGCCACATCGACGTTGTTAGGAAGGTAAGTATGTGTGACGGGTACTAGCGATTTTGTCCACCACGGGCAGCAATTTGCCCAGGACGCACAAATGACGAGGGCGGGTGTGAACGCTAGCGACATCGTTAGCGATGTCGCAGCATGTAAAGCCCCCTTTAGTATTGTTATTTTGTACTTGTATTTTTCTGTTTTGTATTTTTAATTTCTTGTAAAATTCAGTTTGCTAACCAAGTCTTTTATACTCTACTCTGTCTTTCTGACGTATATTGCATTAAATATGCAGGTCAAGATGTCCCTAGCAGAGCATAAATTATGATTCTTCGCTTTAAAATAAAGCACAGGATGTAACAATCTAAGAGAATACTAAGAAATTTATTTTGGCCTTTATCAAGTGTTATTAATTTTAGGTGAAAAAAAGTACCATTTATTGGCTGCAATGAAAGTCGAGGGAGTATGTTTCAAGTAAAGAAAGTAATTGTGCTCAAAAGTACAATAAATCAAAAATGTGTGAGATGCGGTACAGACAAAGCAAAATATTTTTCAGCTTTGTTTGCCTATTATTAACTCATAATCCAAATGTGATACTGTGTGTCTAATGATTATTTCTCAGTGACACTAACGTAATACACAACAGTCTACATAGAATGTTAATTAACTGAAAACACAGAAATGAGTTTTCGGATATGTTCTAACATACATATGTAGCCAGTGTTACAAGTCCAATATTGAGCCCTCTTCACACGTCAGCATAAAACCAGTACGTGTATGTTTGTCCCTTCCGTGTGTCATCCGTGGGCCATGGGTGTGACAAGTACTGGAAAAAGTACATGACATTGATATTAATGGTTTGGATTAGTGATTAGTAAGGATGAGCGAACCTGCTCTGTAAAGCTTGACATTTGTACCAGACCCCGGGTGTCAGAGGCCCAAACTCAAACATCGACTTAAAAATAGTGTCCAAATTTGGGTACTGTTTGCATGCTAATAAATTTTGTTGAAAGGCTGCAGCGCTGCCAATAAACAAGCTTTATTGAATGCAGAAGGTAACTGTACGCTGTTCTGAACAATAAAGATAAAAAAAAGATGTGGACTCCCATCTATTTTTGATTACCAGCACAAGTAAAACAGACAGCTGTGGGCTGCAACACTCAGCTGCCTGCTTTACCTTTTTAAATTATGTATTTAAATAATTTAAAAAAAAAAAAATGGTGTGGAGTCCCTCCTATGTTTGATAACCAGATAAGTTCAAGCAGACAGCTATGGTCTGGTATTATCAGGCTGGGTATGCCCATGGTTATTGAGCCTTGCCCAGCCAAAAAATAGCAGCCTGCAGCCTCCCCAAAAGTGCATCAGGTGCGACAAATTATTTCTAGATTTTTCCGATTGTCCTTGGCATTGGCAATTGGGTTAATACTTATGGGGTTGATTTCAGCTGTGAATTGACAGCTGACATCAAGCCCAGTGGTTAATCATGGATAGGCATCTATAAGACACCTCCATTACTAAACCAGTAAGTATAGAGTTAAACAACACACAGCTACACAAGATATAATTTGAAAAAGGAGTCCCCCATACTCCCTTGTTCACCGAATTATTAATTAAAAAAAAATCTTGGAAGTCCTAATAGATGATCCAATTCTGGGATGGCTGCAAACTGCTATTTTTAGGCTAGGGAAGGTCTAATTAACAATGGAATAATACCACCCTTCAGCTGTCTACGTTACCTTGGCTGGTTATCAAAAAAACAGGGGACCCAACGCCATTTTTTTCATAATTAGGCAAGGTAAATCAGACAGCCGAGGGTTGCAGCCCATAGCTGGGCACTTTACTTTAGCTGATTATCAAAAATAGGCTGGAGCCCACACCGTTTTTTTTTAAATTTATTTCATTTTCATGTTTACAAGGCAATTGCCCCCTTTTTTTGCTTTCCTTTGCAGCACCTTAGCACTTAATATGACCATTTTACAGCCATTTTACAGTACAATAGTTGAGGTAACCATTGACTTATATGGAGTTCGGGGTCTGGAGTCAAGTTTGGCTCAAATCCAGGTCCCAAACCAAACTTTTAACTAAAGTCTGGCTGAACTCGGCTAACTCGAGCTTCCACTGTTCTGTTCTTCCCTAGTGATGAGCGAGCACGAAAATGCTTGGGTGCTCGACATGACTAACAAGTATAATGGAAGTTAATGGGAAACTCATGCATTTCCCCTGCAGACCCATGAAGGAGGTCTGGTGGCAGTAAAATTGCTGAAATGGGTGGAAAAGGGCTCAAGTGGAATGGGAACAGCATGGGTAAGATGGCCTGAACACATCTCTGACTCCCTGCTTGTAACATTATCAGAGTATCACGCCACTTTAATGGACTGACAATAAAACATACCAAAGCGAAGATAATAACATGGATTTTTTTTATAATGACTAGTAAATAAGGTAAATTTAAAAAGTGAGAAAAAACCCACCTCCTCCACCCCTTCGTCTATGTTTACACATAGAGTTTTTGTCATTTTGTCATTGCTTGCAATGGTAGAGAAAAATGCTGCCTAAACACTGAAATAATTGACATCCTTCTTCTTTCAAAATTGTAGCAGTTTTCCATTTCAGTCAGGAAAAAACAAACTTGTGCATGACATTGTCGATATACGCTGCCAACACATATACGCCAAGGTTGGTTGCCAGCATTAGAAGAGGACACTGCACACTTGGGGAGTGGAGGGAACGTGAGTAGAATTTTATGTGTGCGGCATAAAAGGAGGCATATATACCAGGATAGGCTCATGATGGGGGAGATAGATATCATATATATCAGGATGAGGGTATATAGTGAAGGAAATAATTATTTGATCCCTTCCTGAGTGGGCAAACTTTCAAAATCAGTAAAAGATCAAATAATTATTTCCTTCACTGTATATGCCAGGATGAGGGACATATCTACCAGGATGGGGAACAGAGATATTCCAGGATGTGCGACATATATATCAAGATGGGGAACATATATACCGGGTTAATATATATATATACAGTCTATATATATAGTATATATATATATATATATATATATATATTGTGAGGTAGCACGGTCGGCTGCGCAGCAGAAGACACGGGATCCAGGCATTAAGGTTCACAGCACACGGTTTTAATGTCCAAACAAAAGTCCATAACAAAAAACATGTGCCTCTCCAGCAGAAAACTCAGGGAGTTCTGTTCACTCCCTCACACCCGGCACACCTGCCCTTGTTTCTGATTCTATTTAACCCTTCCTTCAGCCTGTAGGGAAACAGCATTAACCCTATAGTGGATTTACTTTCTATCATGGAGTGAGCACAACCGGGGCGAGACATACCGGCCGTCATAGATAACCCCGGTCACAGTCTCACACACCCCCCCCCTCAGTTCAAGCGTGCGGGGTTGAACTCCAGCCATCAAACACGGGCCGCGGGACAAGGCATCGGCGTTGCCCTGCAACCCACCGGCCCTATGTTCAACCGTAAACCGGAAGTTCTGCAGAGAAAGGAACCACCGGGTAACCCGGGCATTCTGTTCCTCGGCGGACCTCATCCAGACCAGTGGAGAGTGATCCGTCACCAAGCGAAACTGCCGTCCCAGCAGGTAATAGTGTAGGGACTCCAAGGCCCACTTGATCGCCAGGCACTCCTTCTCCACTACGCTATAATTGCGCTCGAGAGGGGTGAGCTTCCTACTTAAGAAGGTGACGGGGTGTTCCTCCCCCTGAACCACCTGAGACAGCACTGCCCCCAGGCCGACCTCCGAGGCGTCAGTCTGTACTATGAACTCCTTCCGGAAATCAGGGTTGACCAGAACGGGCTGTCCGCACAGGACCTCCTTCAGGGCCCGGAAGGAGTCCTCGGCCTGCGGAGTCCAGCGCACCATGACGGACTTCTTGCCTTTGAGAAGGTCCGTCAAGGGGGCTGATAGTCCCGCAAAATCTTTTACAAACCTCCTGTAGTACCCCACGATACCCAGGAAGGCCCTAACATGCTTCGTGGTCAGGGGTCTAGGCCACTTCTGGATCGCCTCAACCTTGTTAATTTGGGGCTTAATCACTCCTTGGCCTATCACGTAGCCCAAGTAGCGGGCTTCCGTGAGTCCCAATGCACATTTCTTGGGATTGGCTGTGAATCCGGCTGTTCGAAGCGCGTCCACCACCGCTTGTACCTGTTCCAAGTGAGTCTGCCAATCGGAGCTGTAAATAATGATGTCATCCAGGTACGCTGATGCATACGCCTGGTGGGGTTCCAGCACTAAGTTCATCAACCTCTGGAACGTGGCCGGAGCGCCATGTAACCCAAAAGGCAAGACAACATAGTGGAAGAGACCCTCCGGCGTAACAAAAGCGGTTTTCTCTTTGGCGGACTCCGTTAGTGGCACCTGCCAGTACCCCTTGGTCAGGTCGAGCGTGGTAAAATATCGCGCCTGTCCCAGCCTATCAATCAGCTCATCCACCCGGGGCATGGGGTAGAGATCGAACTTGGATATTTCGTTCAATCTCCTAAAGTCATTGCAGAACCTTAAGGAGCCATCGGGTTTTGGTATTAGGACAATCGGACTAGCCCATTCACTCCGGGATTTTTCGATGACCCCCAGGCGTAACATTGTCTTTACTTCCTCCGATATGGCTTGTCGTCGAGCCTCCGGTACCCGGTATGACTTCAGGCGTGCCTTCAGGTGGGGCTCGGTGACAATATCATGTCGTATCAGACTGGTCCTACCGGGCAGCTCGGAGAAGACATCGGGGTTCTGCTGAACCAACCGTCTGGCCTCTCGCCTCTGTGTCTTGATGAGGGCTTCTCCAATCCTTACTTCCGGTTCGTCCTCTCTGGAGGTCGCTGGAGCCGGATGTGAACGACCCGAAGAGGAGGGAGGTGGGGAAAAAACAGCCATCAGGCTTTCCCGTTCCTGCCAAGGTTTTAATAGGTTGACATGGTATATTTGTTCAGGTTTCCGCCTACCGGGCTGCAATACTTTATAGTTAACCACCCCGACTCTTTCCTTTATCTCGTAGGGGCCTTGCCACTGAGCCAGGAATTTACTCTCCGCCGTGGGGATTAATACCAACACCCGATCCCCGGGTTTAAAGGTCCGCACGGTGGCTTGTCTATTGTAGCGGCCGCTTTGCGCGGCCTGAGCCTCCTGTAAATGCTCCTTCACAATTGGCATGACCGCGCTTATGCGGTTCTGCATACCTAAAATGTGTTCGATCACACTTTTATGGGGGGTGGGCTCTTGTTCCCATGTTTCCTTTGCCAGGTCCAACAATCCCCGGGGATGTCGCCCGTATAACAATTCAAAAGGCGAAAACCCCGTGGATGCCTGTGGCACCTCTCGTATGGCAAACATCAAATAGGGAAGCATCATATCCCAGTCTTTCCCGTCTTTTGAAATCACCCTTCTTAGCACGGTTTTCAGGGTTTTATTGAAACGCTCGACTAAACCGTCCGTTTGAGGATGATACACAGACGTACGCAACTGCTTGATCTGGAGTAGCCGACATAGCTCTTTGGTCACTTTAGACATGAATGGGGTCCCCTGATCCGTAAGGATCTCCTTGGGCAACCCCACCCGGCAGAACACAGCAAACAACTCCCGAGCTATAAGCTTTGCTGCAGTATGTCTGAGAGGTATCGCCTCGGGATACCGGGTGGCATAGTCAACAATCACTAGGATGTGTTGGGGCCCTCGAGCGAACTTTACGAGGGGCCCCACCAGATCCATCCCTATCCGTTCAAAAGGGACTTCTATAATGGGTAACGGTACCAACGGACTGCGAAAATGGGTCAGGGGTGCGGTAAGCTGACACTCCGGGCAGGTTTCGCAGAACCGTTTTACCTCCCCAAAGACCCCGGGCCAATAGAACCTTTGCAATATTCGCTCCTGCGTTTTCTTGACCCCTAGGTGGCCACTCATCAGGTGTTTATGAGCCAAGTCGAGGACCCGCCGGCGATGCGGCTGGGGCACCACCAACTGTTCTACCCCCACGCCCCGTATTTCATCTACCCGGTAGAGTAAATCCTGTTTAAGAGCGAAATGGGGGTACCTTACCTGGGCACCGGGCAGCTGTGCCACCCCGTCAACTACTGTCACCCGACTCCGAGCATGTATTAACGTAGGGTCCTGCAGTTGGGCTGTCCCAAACGTATCTGGGGACGCCTTCAACTCCTGGATGGGCTCGACCGTCTCAGCCTCTCCTGCCAATACCTCTAGGGGCGACCTATCGGGTTCACACTCTGTCCCTATCATGGTGACCCCCACGGCAGGTGTCCCGGATTCAGGATTGTAGGGCTCAGGTCCCGGACCGACCAATATCTGAGGGGACTTAGGGGGTCCCCTCCATAAAGTCCAAAAATAGGGCAGATCCCTTCCTAGGATCACGTCATAAGGAAGAGTGTTAAGAAGTCCCACCTCATGTTGCACCTGACCGCAAGGTGCTGTGATGGTGACTATCCCCGTGGGATAGTCACGGCGGTCCCCATGTATGCAAACCACGCCCACGGTGCGTCCTGTGGCCTTTACTTTAGCCCTCAAGGTGGATCGCACAAGGGTCACTAAGCTTCCGGAATCCAACAATCCTGTAACCGGACATCCATTCACCTGTATTTGGCACAAGTGGGGCTCCGTCTCTGGGGAGACCAGGTCAGCGGTACACACCACCTGAGCATACATTGAACCCCGCCGGGTAACCCCACAATCCATGGGCTCCGTGGTGAGTGGACACTGGGCTTCCATATGTCCCATTGTCACAGTTTTCCATTTTAGTCAGGAAAAAACAAACTTGTGCATGACATTGTCGATATACGCTGCCAACACATATACGCCAAGGTTGGTTGCCAGCATTAGAAGAGGACACTGCACACTTGGGGAGTGGAGGGAACGTGAGTAGAATTTTATGTGTGCGGCATAAAAGGAGGCATATATACCAGGATAGGCTCATGATGGGGGAGATAGATATCATATATATCAGGATGAGGGTATATAGTGAAGGAAATAATTATTTGATCCCTTCCTGAGTGGGCAAACTTTCAAAATCAGTAAAAGATCAAATAATTATTTCCTTCACTGTATATGCCAGGATGAGGGACATATCTACCAGGATGGGGAACAGAGATATTCCAGGATGTGCGACATATATATCAAGATGGGGAACATATATACCGGGTTAATATATATATATACAGTCTATATATATAGTATATATATATATATATATATATATTGTGAGGTAGCACGGTCGGCTGCGCAGCAGAAGACACGGGATCCAGGCATTAAGGTTCACAGCACACGGTTTTAATGTCCAAACAAAAGTCCATAACAAAATACATGTGCCTCTCCAGCAGAAAACTCAGGGAGTTCTGTTCACTCCCTCACACCCGGCACACCTGCCCTTGTTCCTGATTCTATTTAACCCTTCCTTCAGCCTGTAGGGAAACAGCATTAACCCTATAGTGGATTTACTTTCTATCATGGAGTGAGCACAACCGGGGCGAGACATACCGGCCGTCATAGATAACCCCGGTCACAGTCTCACACACCCCCCCCTCAGTTCAAGCGTGCGGGGTTGAACTCCAGCCATCAAACACGGGCCGCGGGACAAGGCATCGGCGTTGCCCTGCAACCCACCGGCCCTATGTTCAACCGTAAACCGGAAGTTCTGCAGAGAAAGGAACCACCGGGTAACCCGGGCATTCCGTTCCTTGGCGGACCTCATCCAGACCAGTGGAGAGTGATCCGTCACCAAGCGAAACTGCCGTCCCAGCAGGTAATAGCGTAGGGACTCCAAGGCCCACTTGATCGCCAGGCACTCCTTCTCCACTACGCTATAATTCCGCTCGGGAGGGGTGAGCTTCCTACTTAAGAAGGTGACGGGGTGTTCCTCCCCCTGAACCACCTGAGACAGCACTGCCCCCAGGTCGACCTCCGAGGCGTCAGTCTGTACTATGAACTCCTTCCGGAAATCAGGGTTGACCAGAACGGGCTGTCCGCACAGGATCTCCTTCAGGGCCCGGAAGGAGTCCTCGGCCTGCGGAGTCCAGCGCACCATGACGGACTTCTTGCCTTTGAGAAGGTCCGTCAAGGGGGCTGATAGTCCCGCAAAATCTTTTACAAACCTCCTGTAGTACCCCACGATACCCAGGAAGGCCCTAACCTGCTTCGTGGTCAGGGGTCTAGGCCACTTCTGGATCGCCTCAACCTTGTTAATTTGGGGCTTAATCACTCCTTGGCCTATCACGTAGCCCAAGTAGCGGGCTTCCGTGAGTCCCAATGCACATTTCTTGGGATTGGCTGTGAATCCGGCTGTTCGAAGCGCGTCCACCACCGCTTGTACCTGTTCCAAGTGAGTCTGCCAATCGGAGCTGTAAATAATGATGTCATCCAGGTACGCTGATGCATACGCCTGGTGGGGTTCCAGCACTAAGTCCATCAACCTCTGGAACGTGGCCGGAGCGCCATGTAACCCAAAAGGCAAGACAACATAGTGGAAGAGACCCTCCGGCGTAACAAAAGCGGTTTTCTCTTTGGCGGACTCCGTTAGTGGCACCTGCCAGTACCCCTTGGTCAGGTCGAGCGTGGTAAAATATCGCGCCTGTCCCAGCCTATCAATCAGCTCATCCACCCGGGGCATGGGGTAGAGATCGAACTTGGATATTTCATTCAATCTCCTAAAGTCATTGAAGAACCTTAAGGAGCCATCGGGTTTTGGTATTAGGACAATCGGACTAGCCCATTCACTCTGGGATTTTTCGATGACCCCCAGGCGTAACATTGTCTTTACTTCCTCCGATATGGCTTGTCGTCGAGCCTCCGGTACCCGGTATGACTTCAGGCGTGCCTTCAGGTGGGGCTCGGTGACAATATCATGTCGTATCAGACTGGTCCTACCGGGCAGCTCGGAGAAGACATCGGGGTTCTGCTGAACCAACCGTCTGGCCTCTCGCCTCTGTGTCTTGGTGAGGGCTTCTCCAATCCTTACTTCCGGTTCGTCCTCTCCGGAGGTCGCTGGAGCCGGATGTGAACGACCCGAAGAGGAGGGAGGTGGGGAAAAAACAGCCATCAGGCTTTCCCGTTCCTGCCAAGGTTTTAATAGGTTGACATGGTATATTTGTTCAGGTTTCCGCCTACCGGGCTGCAATACTTTATAGTTAACCACCCCGACTCTTTCCTTTATCTCGTAGGGGCCTTGCCACTGAGCCAGGAATTTACTCTCCGCCGTGGGGATTAATACCAACACCCGATCCCCGGGTTTAAAGGTCCGCACGGTGGCTTGTCTATTGTAGCGGCCGCTTTGCGCGGCCTGAGCCTCCTGTAAATGCTCCTTCACAATTGGCATGACCGCGCTTATGCGGTTCTGCATACCTAAAATGTGTTCGATCACACTTTTATGGGGGGTGGGCTCTTGTTCCCATGTTTCCTTTGCCAGGTCTAACAATCCCCGGGGATGTCGCCCGTATAACAATTCAAAAGGCGAAAACCCCGTGGATGCCTGTGGCACCTCTCGTATGGCAAACATCAAATAGGGAAGCATCATATCCCAGTCTTTCCCGTCTTTTGAATTCACCCTTCTTAGCATGGTTTTCAGGGTTTTATTGAAACGCTCGACTAAACCGTCCGTTTGAGGATGATACACAGACGTACGCAACTGCTTGATCTGGAGTAGCCGACATAGCTCTTTGGTCACTTTAGACATGAATGGGGTCCCCTGATCCGTAAGGATCTCCTTGGGCAACCCCACCCGGCAGAACACAGCAAACAACTCCCGAGCTATAAGCTTTGCTGCAGTATGTCTGAGAGGTATCGCCTCGGGATACCGGGTGGCATAGTCAACAATCACTAGGATGTGTTGGTGCCCTCGAGCGGACTTTACGAGGGGCCCCACCAGATCCATCCCTATCCGTTCAAAAGGGACTTCTATAATGGGTAACGGTACCAACGGACTGCGAAAATGGGTCAGGGGTGCGGTAAGCTGACACTCCGGGCAGGTTTCGCAGAACCGTTTTACCTCCCCAAAGACCCCGGGCCAATAGAACCTTTGCAATATTCGCTCCTGCGTTTTCTTGACCCCTAGGTGGCCACTCATCAGGTGTTTATGAGCCAAGTCGAGGACCCGCCGGCGATGCGGCTGGGGCACCACCAACTGTTCTACCCCCACGCCCCGTATTTCATCTACCCGGTAGAGTAAATCCTGTTTAAGAGCGAAATGGGGGTACCTTACCTGGGCACCGGGCAGCTGTGCCACCCCGTCAACTACTGTCACCCGACTCCGAGCATGTATTAACGTAGGGTCCTGCAGTTGGGCTGTCCCAAACGTATCTGGGGACGCCTCCAACTCCTGGATGGGCTCGACCGTCTCAGCCTCTCCTGCCAATACCTCTAGGGGCGACCTATCGGGTTCACACTCTGTCCCTATCATGGTGACCCCCACGGCAGGTGTCCCGGATTCAGGATTGTAGGGCTCAGGTCCCGGACCGACCAATATCTGAGGGGACTTAGGGGGTCCCCTCCATAAAGTCCAAAAATAGGGCAGATCCCTTCCTAGGATCACGTCATAAGGAAGAGTGTTAAGAAGTCCCACCTCATGTTGCACCTGACCGCAAGGTGCTGTGATGGTGACAATCCCCGTGGGATAGTCGCGGCGGTCCCCATGTATGCAAACCACCCCCACGGTGCGTCCTGTGGCCTTTACTTTAGCCCTCAAGGTGGATCGCACAAGGGTCACTAAGCTTCCGGAATCCAACAATCCTGTAACCGGACATCCATTCACCTGTATTTGGCACAAGTGGGGCTCCGTCTCTGGGGAGACCAGGTCAGCGGTACACACCACCTGAGCATACATTTTAACCCCGCCGGGTAACCCCACAATCCATGGGCTCCGTGGTGAGTGGACACTGGGCTTCCATATGTCCCACCCGCTGGCACCGCCAACATCTAATGGGGACGGAAACCCCCTTGACGGGTTGTCGTTTAGGGTACAGAACCTTCCGGACCTCAGGAATGGCGGCCGCGGCCTCAGACGGGACGGTAGGGGACTCCTGCACCGTTGTCAGCGGTGGGTCCTTGGCCCTAGGCTTGGAGGGGCCGGACCGACGGGCGGTACGCAAAGTCTCAGTGTCCCGTATCAAGTCCTGCGTAGCCACATGCCGCTCTACCAGGGACACTAATTGGTCCAGGGTACTCGGGTCACCCTGTCCGACCCACCGTTGAACGGTGACGGGTAAAGTGCGCACAAAACGATCCACTACTACCCTTTCCACCATTTGCACCGGGCTCAGAGTGTCAGGCTGCAACCACTTTTTTACAAGATGCAACAAGTCATAGGCCTGGGAGCGTACGGGTTTGGCTTCCTCATAGAACCACTGATTTACCCGCTGAGCCCGTACATAGGTATTCACCCCCAACCGAGCCAGTATTTCGGCTTTCAGGGTCACATAGTCAATGGCGTCCTCGGTACAGAGGTCCAGGTACGCTTTTTGGGGTTCCCCCGTCAGATAGGGCGACAATACCTCAGCCCACTGCGGGGTCGGCAGCTTTTCCCGCTCGGCCACCCGCTCAAACACCGCCAGGAACGCTTCCACATCATCACCCGGGGTCATCTTTTGCAACGCTTGTCTCACCGCTTTCCGGACGCTGCCGTCATCACCCGGTCCCGGGGTTGTTGCTGCCGGTCCGGCACGGATCGACTTGGCCAGGAGAACCATCTGTTCTTGGTGCCTTTTTTCCTGCAATTGCAAGGCTTGCTGCTGACGTGCATTGGCTTGATCCATCTGTTCTTGGAGTTTTTTTTCCTGCACTTGCAAGGATTGGAGCAGGTGTGCATTGGTCTGTTGCTGCTGTGCATTAGCCTGAGCCAAATGCTTTAGTATGTCCTCCATGGCGTTGCCGGGTTTGGGCTGTAGTATAGCCGCTCGAATCCAGGACATGCGCAGCTGGGTCACCAGGGATGGATGCTACACCTCACCGGCTGTCATGCCCGCATTCTCCACCATATGTGAGGTAGCACGGTCGGCTGCGCAGCAGAAGACACGGGATCCAGGCATTAAGGTTCACAGCACACGGTTTTAATGTCCAAACAAAAGTCCATAACAAAATACATGTGCCTCTCCAGCAGAAAACTCAGGGAGTTCTGTTCACTCCCTCACACCCGGCACACCTGCCCTTGTTCCTGATTCTATTTAACCCTTCCTTCAGCCTGTAGGGAAACACCATTAACCCTATAGTGGATTTACTTTCTATCATGGAGTGAGCACAACCGGGGCGAGACATACCGGCCGTCATAGATAACCCCGGTCACAGTCTCACAATATATACACATATACAGTATATATATATATACATATATATCTTCCGGAATGGAAAACATACTGAATGTACCTGGATAAGGACCATATATACAAGGATGGGGGACATTTTACCCACGTTGAGGAACATATATACCCAGAAGGATGGGGAACATACTGTATATACCCGGATGGGGAACATACATATCAGGATGAGCGACATATACACCAGGATGGGGAACATATACACCAGGATGGGCCACATATGTACCTGGATGGGGGTCATATATACCAGGAAAGGATCCAGGATGGGTAATATAATATTAGTAAATAATTTGGGGATGCTACCCCCATGACAGTGTTACCAGCAGACCCATCATAACAGTGTCAACAGCAGCTCCCTCCCATAATAATGTAAGCAGCAGAATCCTCCAAAAACAATGCATCATAACCATATTTTTTGTTTCAAATTTTTTTCTATTTTTCTCCCCAAAAACCTATGTGCCTCATATCGTCCGCTGCATCTTATAGTCTGAAAATATGGTAATTGAAGGAAGAATGAATGGAAAAATATACAAAAACATTCTTGATAAAAAAATCTGTTGCCAGGATGATGAGGACGAAACAAAGGTTCCAAATAAATAAAAATTTCAGCAAGACAATGATTCTAAACAGACAGCCAAGGAAACTTTAAATTGGTTTCAAACAAAGAAAATAAATCTGTTAGAATGACCCAGTCAATAGAGATGAGCGATGTTTGAGGCTCGAGGTTCGGCAATTTCATGTTCGAGTGATTTTGGGGGGTGTTCGGGACGTTCGACGAAATCGAGCCTTTTGCTAAAAGCTCGACAGTTCGAGTAGCATTCGAGAACAGTTCGATCACCAAAAGCGTGGCGTTTTACAGCTACGTGTGCAGGGAGCCATTGCTGGCAGTCTGCGGTAAGCTGGTAACCAGGGTAAATATCGGGTATGCAAGCAAAGCACTTTGCTTAGTAACCCGATGTTCACCCTGGCTACGTGTGCAAAAATCCCCGAAAGCCACACAGAAGCACTTCCGTGTGACTTCCGTCAGATGCCGCTGAAGTCTGTGTCCCGCTCCAGCCCTGCGGCTGCTGTCACTGCAGTGTCAGCATATGCCCGCATTGTAGGGTGTCCTCAGCTGCCCACACTGCAGTGACAGCAGCCGCGGAGATGACAAGCGCTGCCGTCAGGAGATTAGTAAAGTTCATTACCTGCGGTGATGAAGTCTTGGCCTCCCAACGTCAGCGCTGTCACTGTCCTCCATGGCCGCCGCTTGTCACATCTCCTCTCACTGCCGACCCGAGACTGTGACTAGCGGTGACGTCACAGGCACCTGCAATACTTGGTTGTGAAGGCAGCGGTCATTGAACTCAGTGACAGCTATGCTATCAGGAGTGCAGCGATCACCGCAGGTAATATACCTAGCTAACCTCCTGACAGCAGCACTTGTCATGCCCTTGCAGTGACAGCTCTGCTATCAGGAGTGCAGCGATCACCGCAGGTAATGTAACTCGCTATCCTCTTATAAACTGAAAAATAAGGAGCGCTGATAGTGTAATACCAACAGATCATTGAGGTAGATCAGGAAAAATACACTCACCTGAAAAGGTTGTGATAGTCACAACCACTGATAGAGCATAGGATGATGGCGTCTGCTGCAGCCCCACGTGGATGTGCATACAAATCAGAGTGAAGAGGGGGTTAATGCCGCGCATCAGCCAAAATGAAGATGTAGCACGTTGATGTTATAAACGTATTCTTTTATTCCATCGGTCTACGCGTTTCGAGGATATACCTCTTCTTCAGGACCAGTGCATCAACATAGTATCTATATTATAGTATCTATATTATAACATCAACGTGCTACATCTTCATTTTGGCTGATGCGCGGCATTAACCCCGTCTTCACTCTGATTTGTATCGCTATCCTCTTGACAGCAGCACTTGTCATGCCCTGCAGTGACCTGGGCTGACCTATGATGTTAGCTCAGGTCACTGCATTGCTCTCCCAGCCAATATGGAACATTCTGTTCTTCATTGACTGGGACATTGACTATGGTATAGATCGTCATGGGAACCCCTTGGATTACACCAGACCTGGATTTGTTTTTCTTTCTAATTAATTGGTGAAAGAGGGAATGTTTTGCGCAGTGTTTTTTCAAATAAAAATGTGTTTGTCGTCTATTTTTTTTCTATTACTGACTGGGTTGGTGATGTCGGGTATCTGATAGACGCCTGACATCACGAACCCCAAGGCTTGATGCCAGGTGACCAGGGCAACTGGATGAGCTGGAGCGAAGCACAAGGATTGGCGCATCTAATGGATGCGCCACTCCTGGGGGCGGCTGCGGCCTGCTATTTTTAGGCTGGGGAGAGTCCAATAACCATGGATCTCTCTAGTCTGAGAATATCAGACCCCAGCTGTCCGCTTTACCTTGGCTGGTGATCCAATTTTGGGGGACCCCCACATGTTTTTTTAAATTATTTATTTCATTTAAAATAACAGCATGGGGTGCCCTCAGTTTTGGATTACCAGCCAAGGTGAAGCTGCCAGCTGTGGTCTGCAGGCTGCAGCCGTCTGCTTTACCCTAGCTGGCTATCAAAAATAGGAGGAACCCCACGTCATTTTTTTTTTTTAAATTGATTTATTTTTTTGGCTAAATAAAAGGCTAAGCACTCCTTAGTGCCACATGAAAGGCACCAAAGGGTGCAAAATTACATAATGCAGGAGAGTGGGATATTATGTGTCTTTTTGCCATTATAATGACAAAAAAGACTGATATGAAGTGTACAAGCACAGGAAAATCACCAGAGCGCTCTAAGCTGTGAAAAGCAGTAGAAAATGGCACTGGAGTGAACATGTGACCGCCTCAGGTAGGTTGAAGCTATGGATCCTGGGTAAATTTATGTATTTTCCCTCCTTCAGTTTTTTTGCAGTACGCAAAAAACAGAAGGCACACGAATGACAAACGGATGACATACGGACCGTATACGGAATGAAAACGGCTGCCACACGGATGCATCCGTGAAAAAAATTGACCATTTTTTGCAGACCGCAAAAACGGATCGGTGAATGTAGCCTTATTCTGATCTGCCGTATATAAACAGCAGGCAGAAATAAGTGAATAGCGCCCCCCAGCATCAGAAAATCTCCGGGTTTCAGGGGATAGCTGAGACCCTGGAAATCATAAGGCCGTTTTTTACGGTCCCAGCTCACGTGATCACCGGTATACACCGTATACCGATGATCATGTTACAGTAAATGACAGCGCCGGTAAAAAATTATCTCTCATCTGGCATGAACAAACATGTCAGATGGGAGATAAATCTCCTCCCCGGTCCCCTCCGGTCCCCCGGTGTCGCCAAAGTGCCCACCCCCCTGATCCCCTCCCAAAAATCCAAGATGGCCGCGCGCACAGCAGCGCGCCGGCCGCATTAACCCTACTCCTCTGATTTCTGTCGCATGTGCCATGACACATGCGACAGAAAACTTCTCCCCAGGCCCTGCTAGGTCACCCCCATAACCCCACCGATGTTCCCCGGTGTCCCACAGTACCTGTGCAGCGTTGATCCCCCACGGCCCCCTCCTTCCTGTGTTCAGACGCAGTGAGTGGTGGTAACCATGCATCTGTAAGCTACTGCAATGCCCTGCTCATGAGGTAAGGAACATAGTTGATCAGAAGAGCTATACTACATTTCCAAATGGAGGTATTTGATTTTATAGTTTCCCTTCTGAACGACTACCAAACATGAGAGTCCGTTATACACCACAAGAAAACATATCTAAATAGCGAACTCTGTTGTTTAGTATTCATTCAGCAGGATAACTGGACTTAAAGGGGTATTCCATCTCCAAGATCCTATCCCCAATATATAGTAGGTGGAATAGCAATAATATCAGCAAATCCCAATATTTGGAAATGTAGAATAGTTCTCCTGATTAGGCATGCCCTTACCTCATGAGCAGGGCAATGCAGCTTTGGTAGCAACAGTTACGACAGGGACTCTGCTGCTGTGGACCCGGGGAGAGTGGGTGCAGATTCATTGCACCCACACTCCTCACATGGAGGGTCTGCACTCCTAGGAAATGGGGGATACGTTCCCTGAGCGTGTCCCCTCATATTCTAGATGGTCCAGAGTTGTCATGGGACCCCCTTATTTTTTTTTCCGTACAATAAATTGGTGAAAGAGGGAATGTTTTGGGAAGTGTTTTTTCAAATACAATTTTTTGTCTTTTTTTGTTAGTACTGACAGTTTGTGATGTCGGGTATCTGATAGACGCCATGACATCACAAACTGTTGGGCTTGATGTCAGGTGACCTTACAGCTAGGATCAACCACATTTATTACCCTTTTTGCCACTGCACCAGGGTACGGGATGAGCTGGGGTGAAGCGCCAGGATTGGCACATTTAGTGTATGCGCCACGTCTGGGGTGCCTGCGGCCTGCTATTTTTAGGTTGTGAAGGGCCAATAACTATGGACCTTCCTATTTTGAGAATACCAGACCACAGCTGTCCGCTTTACCTTGGCTGGTGATCCAATTTGGGGGGGACCCTATTTTTTTTTTAATTATTATTATTTATAAAATAATTATATAAAAGAGCCTAAGGTGACCTCCACATTGGATCCCCAACCACGGTAAAGCTGCCAGCTGTGGTTTTCAGGCTACAGCCGTCTGCTTTACCCTAGCTGGCTATAAAAAATGGGGGGACCCCACGTCATTTTTTTTTAAACTATTTTTTTAAATAAAAAAAATTAATGGGCTTCCCTGTATTTTGATTGCCAACCAAGGTAACGCCAGGCAGATGGGGGTGGCAACCCGTAGCTGTCTGCTTTATCTGCGCTGAGAAGCCAAAATACCGCGGAGCGCTACGTCATTTTTTTTAATGATTTATTTTTACAGTACTGTGATGTCAGGCAATCAAAATACAGGGAAGCCCATTTTTTTTAGTTATTTAAATAAATAATTAAAAAAAAATATGTGGGCCCCTGCAGCATTTTTTGTATTGCTAGCTAAGGGTAATCCAAGCAGCTACTGGCTGCTAACCCCCACTGCTTGGTGTTACCTTCACTGGCAATGGAGAATCCAGGGAAGCATTTTTTAATTTATTTGCCCCAAAAAACAAAAAAAAAAAATTACATGGGCTTCGCCATATTTTTGTATGCTAGCCAGGTACAGCAGGCAGGTACGGCTGCCCCCAACCCCCAGCTTCCTATTTGTACCCAGCTGGGAACTAAAAATATAGGTAAGCCCTTTTTTTAATTACTTTATGAATTTCATGAAATAATTAAAAAAAAAACGACGTGGGCTTTGCCCCACTTTTGTGTCCAGCCGGGTACAACTAGGCAGCTGGGGATTGGAATCCGCAGCACAGGTTATCCCGAGCTTTCTGGGCCCCTCTGCTGTGAATTGCAATCCGCAGCCGCCCCAGAAAATGGTGCTTTCATAGAAGGTGGCTCGCTGGGTAATAAAGGGTTAATACTAGCTTTGTTTTACTAGCTAGTATTAAGCCAGAGATTCATCATGTCAGGCAATTTGACCCGGCCATTAAGAATCTCCAATAAAGGGTTAAAAAAAAGACCACACAGAGAAAAAATACTTTAATAGAAATAAATACACAGAGACATTAGAGACTCCATGTTTATTACTCCCTGTCAGCCCTCCACGATCCTGGTCTTCTGTCTTCTTTCTCCTTCAACCCATGCAGCTCTGCTACATCAGACAGCAATGCATGGGAGGAAGAACGCTGCTGCATCCTGTGCAGTCTATTCACTCAGTCAGTGAGCAGAAGCTGCATGCTGTAAGCGGTGACATCACCTCTGACAGGTGGGTTACTATAGCAACGGTGCTCCGATCACGTGATTCCCGGTTCTGTAGTTCACCAGCTGTGGCATCTAGTCCTTTCTTGTGGGCTGACTCTGTAAAGAGCATCCATGCATGTGGGCACTCTTTACATAGTCAGCCCACATGCTAGGACTAGATGCCACAGCCGGACAGCCGGTGAATTGCGGTACCAGTAATCACGTGATCGGAGCACCGTTGCTATTGTAACCAGTCTGTCAGCGGTGACATCACTGCTTACAGCACGCAGCTTCTGCTCACTCAGTCTGGAAAGCCGACCATGTGCCAGAGCATCTCGCCGGTAAAAGGACATGCTCAAACGAACACCGCTTACCGGAGAGATGCACTGACAGGACCTAGCATGATGTCAGCCATGTGACTAGTCTGTAGCCAATGAGATAATAGACACTTGACTGGTCACATGGCTATTTTGACATCACGATAGGACCTATCATCAGTGCTGGTTACCGGGAGGACACAGTGATTATCGGAAAGAAAAGTGGCGGGAGACAGAGTGCAGGACGCGTCGCGGGGATGTCTAAGTGTTATGGCAATGTTTATTAACTGTATGTGTACATGTATAATGTGTTTTTATGTGTTTGTGTTTGCCTCCCATTGTTTTCAATGGGGTTTGAGAGGTTCGGCGAATGGTTCGTCGAACCGAACTCGAACGTGGCCTCCGTTCGACGAACCAAACCGAACTCGAGCCTTCAGAGGCTCGCTCATCTCTACCGGCCAATCCCCTGACATGAATCCTATAAAAAATTTATGAAAGGAACTAAAGCTTAGATTTCATAGAAGGAGCCAACAGAACCTTCAGGATTCGAAGTGTGTTTGCATGGAAGAATGAGCAAAAATCACACATGAGCAATGCATGCTCAGTTTCTCCTTAGAGGAGGTGTATTGAAACTATCATCATAGCTAAATTTATGGAAATCTAGGATTTTATTTCTTTGCCTGTGTAGATTGGATGGGTTGTTACTGACATTTGGTGAGAAATTCATGTCAATAGCACCATTAGAAATATATTTACTTAGAAAACTAGGGACGTGTTCAATACTTATTTCATTATTATTATTATTATTTATTATTATAATATTATAATTTCATCCACTGTTTATGTTTCGGGACTAGTTACATTAACAAATTGTAAAAAAAATCCTGGAGTACTAATTTAAGGGATCCTTCAGACGTCTATTTTTTCCCAAATGAGTAATACAGTCCCATTTTTATGATTTTTAATCTTTGCCTTTTTTTGCTTTCACGTACCTGTTTTATGTTTTTGTATTAGTCATACTGCTAGCTCAACTTTTTCAAAGCAGAACATAGTACAAATATAAGTGTGACACCCTGGCGCCACCAGGTAGTCATAGAGAAACAATACACCCGACACAACACCATCCCACACCAGGTGCCATCTGCCACAAAATCCTAGCCACCCCCGTCAGGATAAGAAGGACACACCAGTGGGCAGGACCAGGCAGATTAGGAGCGCCCACCTAGGGGTCTTGAGAATCCGGGGGCGGGAACCAGACAGTTCAGTTTTCAGTGAGAGGTGATGTTGACAGCCGAAGTGAGGAGGAGAGTCGAGACAGCCTAGTGAAGGGTAGCCAGGGTTAATGGCCCTGATCTACTGGCTTGGTAGCAAGCAGTGGACTGTGTCCAAAGGTGACGGGAGTCCGGTCGCAGGAAATACAACATGGACCGGGACACGGTTGGAGCCTGCCGGTACCGACAGCGGAGATCCAGTCCGGAGACCGTGCACAGGCGTGGTACCTGGACCCTAGTTAGAAGACAGTTGCAAGACCCTTCTCTAATTGATCAGACCCGGAGCAAGGTTCCAGACATTGCTTCAGAGGCGTTAGCCCAGATAGAGCGAAACGGCAGCCCACCGCGGGGGATAAGTAATCCGCAAACACCCACTGAGATCCCAAGGGTCAGTTTTCGTGGGCACGACTCCCAACCACAACAGAACCGGGAGCGGACTTCCCCATTCCATACAAGGTTGTCCAGAATTAAGAAAGTTACAGAGTGCCGGAGGAAGGAACATTGGTACACCAGCCGGGTGTGGGACCTGAGTACACCCGGATGTGGCAGCCGGCCACTGACACCTTGGTTTACCAGCAGACTCGTGTGCAATTCTTCAACAGTGAGTATACCAACAGAACCCTGTCCGGCGTGCCACCTCCGACAGACATTATCTCCCGTGTCCTGGACACTGAGCCCTGGGGCATCCACCCCTACCCACGGAGGGGTTAACACCCAGCTGCAGCTCCATCGCCCCCAGGTGCTCCACAATAGCAGTGGTGTACTCCACTTCTTACCGCACACCGTCGGTGGCGTCACGAAGAAATCACAACAAGCCCCTGTAAAAGCCACGACCCCTTTTTATTTGAGTGTCCGCACGACCCCCCGGGTCCGGAGACCCCTCGAGCCACTGCGGATCCGGATCCGAGCAGCTTGGCTGCTGACGTGGGGGCGGCACACATCAAAACCTGGCATAACGAACAGTATTGTAACCCCCCCACCAACCTGGTGGAAGTGTCCCTTGTTTTGGACTGTGAACGGTGCTCCGTTTTAAAATTTTTCGACAGCCTCCATTTTGCTGCCATTTTAGGCACGAAAAACCCCCCCAAAACAACAAGCCTGGCGTCTTCTTCCCCGGAAAGAGTGCGAAGTGGAAGCCCCGCCACCTGGGAACATGTGCAGAAGCTGTGAACTCCCAAGACAGGAAGCGCAAAGGACAGTGGGTTCCGCGAGACTGCTGTAGAAAAACCAAGGGGGAGGACAGAAGGAGCGCATGTGACCCAAGCAGATAAAAGGCAGGGACACCAGGACTTTTCCAAATCCCGTTCCTGGACAAGCAAGCGGCAGGATGTCTCAGGAGTCTGACAACCAGCAAGTGGACAGGCCCGTTCCCGGAACCGCCGACTGGGTTGAAGCTCAGACGGAGAGGATGAGTGGGAGGATCCAGGCCCAAGTGCACTTCATCGTGACGCGGTGGACCACCGAGATGAAGGGCCTAGCTGCAGCTGTCCAGGCGCGCGAGTTGGAGGTGGCTTCGGAGGAGCGAGTAAGCAGTGACCCACGCCCCTATGTTCCTCAGGAACCGGCCATCCTGGCTCAGGGGCCCGGCCTGCCCCCATCCGCCACGTCGCCTCCCTCGCCACCCGTGACCGCGACCACCACCCCGATCGGCCCGTTACCCCAAACACTGGCAGCGGAACCCGTCATGTCTAACGAAGAGGACCCAGCAATGGGGACCTTGGGCCCTACCTGCAACCCCGCTCGGACACCCGTCCTGGCCCCGTGCCGGACCGCAGTCTGGGAGACGTCCCCTCCGGCCCCGAGCTCGGCCGCAACTGTGATGACGTCACCCCCGGCTCCAGCAGTCCGCCCAGCCACGACGGAGATGACGACGGCCCCGGCAGTCCACCCGGCCGCAGCAGAGGCAATGCCCGACCAGAAGCCACCCGCGGCAGCCGCACAAGTTGCTACCCAGTGCCCGGTCCCGGCTGTGGAGCAGCCGGGATGTACCTGCAGGGAAGTGGAGAAGGCCAGTGAAGCATGGGGTCTTCGGCAGAAAAAGAGGCTGGTTGTAGCTGGCACCGAGGGCATCTGCATGGGCCAAGTCCCGGAGCAGGAGGAGGAGCATGGAACCCATGCCCTGTACTGGGAGCGGCAACAGCAGCAGCTGAAGCAGGAGATTGCTGCCCGAGAGAAACGCAAAGCCGAGGTGCTGGCACGCACCTACCAAGAAAAGGACAACCTGCGACAGGCAACCTTCCGAGTGCGGGGCCTGACCTACAGAGGGCAAGTCCGCCATTTTAACCCTCAGAATGGATGGGGGTTCATCTATGAGCCGGGACTGGAATCTGGAACCCAGTGACATGGTCAGTTACACCAGACACTGTGGGGAGCGAGGGTGGTTTGCCCTTGATATAAAGAAGTGGGTGGTAGTGATTGGAGCATCTGACAAGACAAATGTTCCTCTCTGCGCCTTGTCACAAGTCTTACCCTAATCATGGACTGAAGTGACATTTCTGGTGTAATGAATGGTACAGATCGTGATCAGTTGGTGAAATCCCCTGGCAATCAGCCAATGATCAGATAGGGGAATCACCTGGCAATGAGTCAGTGATCAGTTTGGGAAATCCCTGTCAATATTTTTTTTTAAAAAATCTAACTCAGGTCATACATATTTCTCGTATTGGTTGATCTACAGTATTTATTAAATTATATAAAGTCACATAATGATGCAAAAATTTAATGCAACAACGGTTTGTATTCACCAGACTAAAGGGTGCTGTACACACTGCGACATCGCTAACGATTGCTAGCGATGTCGAGCGCAATAGTACCCGCCTCCGTTGTATGTGCGACATTTGGTGCTCGCTGCCGTAGCGAACATTATCGCTACGGCAGCGTCACACACACATACCTTGTCAGCGACGTCGCTGTGACTGCCGAACAATCCTTCCCTCAAGGGCAGGTGCCTTCGGCATCATAGCAACGTCACTGCGGCGTGACTAAACGGCCGGCCAATAGAAGCAGAGCGGCGGAGATGAGCGGGACGTAATATCCCGCCCACCTCCTTCCTTCCGCATTGCCGGTGGACGCAGGTAAGGAGATGTTCGTCGTTCCCACGGTGTCACACATAGTGATGTGTGGTACCGCAGGAGCGACGAACAACACCGTACCTGTGGCAGCAGCGATATTAAGGAAAGGAGAGACGTGTCAACGATCACTGTTTTTGAACGATTTTTCGATCGTTGATCGTCGCTTCTTGCTGTCACACGCTGCGATGACGCTACCGGCGCCGGTAGCGACATCGACATGACCCCGACCGATATATCGATGTGACCCCGACGATATATCGGTAACGATGTCGCAGCGTGTAAAGCACCCTTTAGAGTCAACTCTGATGTATACATTGGGGCTAAGCTAAGATACTTTACATTGGGCTGTCTATATGCTCTAATGGGATATATAAAGAGTGACTGTTTTGTCTCAATTTGGCAATTTTTTTCATGTTCTCCTCATATAAGAAGTCATAAGCTTCCCTGGAAATGTCCAACCTGATGAGAAAGAGAAGAATAATGTTAACGTTTTGACTGGTTTCCATACTTTTAAATACTACAGTAGAGACAATTTATTATAACCTAAAGGTACAGATTATTTTATTTTTTATTTTTTTTTAAGTCTTGGTCCAATAATTAAGTTGACAGTGGAACCATTGATGATAAGGATTTGAAGAACTTTTTTGTTTTGGTTTATTAGAAGATATCTAGAAAAGTGGGAATATCTTACTATTTGTATGCCCTACTTGCTACTTTTATTACCTACAAGCCTGTACAGACGGATTAGGTGTGTTAATCCTACTTACAGATTCCCTTTAAGAGTTAAGCGGGCTTTACACGCTACGACATCGCTAATGCGGAGTCGTTGGGGTCACGGAATTCGTGACGCACATCCGGCCGCATTAGCGATGCCGTTGCGTGTGACATCGATTAGCGATTTTGCATAGTTGCAAAACAGTGAAAAATCGCTAATCGGCGACACGGGGGTCCATTCCCAATTATCGTTACTTCAGCAGTAACGAGGTTGTTCCTCGTTCCTGCGGCATCACACATCGCTGCGTGTGACGCCGCAGGAGCGAGGAACGTCTCCCTACCTGCCTCCCGGCCGCTATGCGGAAGGAAGGAGGTGGGCGGGATGTTACGTCCCGCTCATCTCCGCCCCTCCGCTGCGATTGGGCGGCGGTTCAGTGACGTCGCTGTGACGCCGCACGGACCGCCCCCTTAGAAAGGAGGCGGTTCGCCGGTCACAGCGACGTCGCCGGGCAGGTAAGTATGTGTGACGGCTCTGGGCGATGTTGTGCGCCACGGGCAGCGATATGCCCGTGTCGCGCAACAGATGGGGGCGGGTACGCACACTAGCGATATCGGGACCGATATCGCAGTGTGTAAAGTAGCCTTTAGGGTACCGTCTCACTAAACGACGTACCAGCAATTCCGACCATGACATGACCTGGTCAGGATCGCTGGTGCGTCGCTGCATGGTCGCTGGTGAGCTGTCAATCAGGCAGATCTCACCAGCGACCAGTGACCAGCCAGCAGCGACTCGTGGAAACGATGCTATGCTTGGTAACCAAGGTAAATATCGGGTAACTAAGCAAAATGCTTTGCTTGGTTACCCGATTTTTACACTCATTACGCACACCGCTTAGCGCTTGCTCCCTGCACTCGTAACCATGGTACACATCGGGTTACTAAGCAGAGCGCTTCGCTTATAGTTACCCGATGTGTACCTTGGCTACATGTGAAGGGAGCAGGCAGCCAGCTTCTAGCAGTTGCGGACGCTGGTAACCAAGGTAAATATCGGGTAACCAAGCAAAGCCTTTGCTTGGATACCCGATGTGTACCTTGGTTACCAGCGTCCGCAGAAGCCGGTTCCCTGCTCCCTGCACATTCAGATCGTTGCTCTCTCGCTGTCAAACACAGCGATGTGTGCTTCACAGTGGGAGAGCAACGAGCAAAAAATGAACCAGCACTGTGTGTAGCGAGCCGCGATTTCACAGCAGGGGCCAGGTCGCTGCACAGTGTCACACACAGCGAGATCGTTGATGAGGTCACTGGTGCGTCACAAAAACCGTGACTCAGCAGCGATCTCGCTATGTGAGAAGTACCCCTTACACCAATGAAGGTTGGTTCTGAGTGGGCAACAAGGACACACTATGTTGGGGAGGGGTGAGTTGAGAGGCACAGTTTACAATTTTGTAATAGGTCAACTACATTTTTTTTAATACAAGAAATGTATTGTTACAAGATTGTGGACAACAATTGATCAAACATCTGAGAAAATACGCAAACCTGCATTATTGACTAAATAATTGCTAATCACATTTAGAAATATTCAATCATGTGAGATACATACCAGTCAACAAGAGTTCATATGGAAAGAGATAACCAAATAATTTCAAAACTATACCATAGGGACTTACTACATAGCATTTCTTCACAAAGGCCAAAAGGCTCTTGAGTTCCCACTGTATATACATATGGTTTTGTTTTGTATTTTACTTATTTTTACTTTCTATCTCCGTCACAGAACATGTCATCTATGCCCTCAAGGTGAGAACACCAAGAAATTTATAAAATTGTATAGAAGTAGAGATGAGAGGATCTTTTTACTGATTTGGCCAAAGTTTCCCCACAAATTCGATCAACATCGAATAAATTTGCACAAATTTCAATATTGGGAAAACTCAGAATTCCTTATAAAATACATGTAGGGAAGAAAGAGAACTTTACTGACCATAAGAGCTTACACTTTATAGTTGAGAGAGAGAGGATCCTGCTGACCATAAGAGCTTACACTTTGTCCGGCTGGGGAATATCTTGAGGAAAGACCATTTCCCATCCTTTGGAGACTTACAAGCCCTGTTTCCTTCTCAACATCTACAGTGTATTGAATATGTGCAGCACCATTCGTTCGTTAATTCCTGGCTCAAGGAGGGGTTGCATTCCTCTCCGACCTCACCCACCCCATTTGATAACCTTTTTCTACAAGAGTCACCACCCACATGTGACGCCCTGGGCAAGCCAGGGGTCACAGGTCATAACACCACCACACCCTACACCCCGGATAGGTACACCAAAGCTACACAAAAATCCATGTTGCCTTCCTCCAGGGGCTGATGTCCACACCAGGGGGTGGGCTAGGCGGTTGGCTCCGCCCACCGATGAGTTCCCAGCCCTGGGGGCGGGAAAACCAGGCAGATCAATTTAGGGAGAGTGAGAGTAAAGAGTGAAGTGGTAGAGGAACAAGAGAGAGGAGTAAAGGTGGAAGAGAAAGTGACAGTTGAGAAAGCCTGAAGTTGGTCCGGGTGTGTGCCCCGGACTGAGACAGCAAGGTCAGCAGACGGTGGTGACCGTCTGCAGGAGAGGCTGCTTGGAGGTTGCCGAAAGGACCGTGGACGGGTGGTGGCCCGGCGGTACCGGAGCGGTATACGAAGAGAAGCCAGCACCATTGGCAGGGGCCTTTCGGATCCCGGCAAGGCTAGGAGTCGCCGTGAATTTGCCAAATCCGTCAGTGAAGGGGACCTCTGGGTCTCCCAACAACCAAGTCCCGATTGAAGTCAACAGTCCAACCGTTAGAGAGAGACACCGCCACCGCCAAGACACCAGTTTCTCAGGGCCAGCGCCTGCGGGCAAAGAGGGGCTCCTTCGGCCAATATCCAAGCCGGGGAGTGGGTTACCGGTGGGAACCCATCGCTACCAACATAGACTTAGGTGCAGGAAAAGGGACCGTCACCGTCAACCACTGGGGAAAAGCAACAGCAGTCGTTCGTGGGAACCGTCTTTCCAGCCGTGTGTTTTACCGAGAACTGTGTCCCCGTCTCAGGCTGAGTGAGTACCACAGTTCCGTGAGGCACAGCGCTGCCCCCGCGTCCCTGCACCCCACCAAGCCCTGCACCGGCCCCGCCATCCCTCATCCCCCAACTCATCACTGGGCCCCGGGATGACCACCCCCTACCCACGGAGCGGAGAACCAACAACTTTGCTGCTCCCTGTCATCGCTCCCGGGATCCCCATACAGAGCAGCGGTGGTGTCCATACAATCACCACAACCGTGGGTGGCGTCACGGATAATAAACTATCCCAAAAACCAAACCCCTTTCACTCACGGGCGAGGAGCGTCACTCGAGTCCCCAGGATCCGGCCCATTGCTCGAGCCACCGAGCAGCAGCAGGCCGCAGCAGCGGCAGCCGGACCCGAGCAGTGGGAGAGCGCAGCGTCCCCTCCTCCGCCCGCGACACACACACCAAATCACGCTTATTTGTAACCTAGTAAACACGTCTCACAGTTCCACGCACCCCACCTACATTTGAACCTGGGAAGCAGAACTCGGCCTCGTGTTATCTAAGGAAGAGAAACAAAAGGCATAGCTATTCTCCCATAAAATATTGGTAGTAGGTAGCGCTCAAAAATAGAGCTATAGGTTGTTGACAAGATGGTATCAATATCCCACTAAGATACTTAGGGCCTTTCCTTCAGTGTCGGAATCTTGTTGGCGATATGGTACGGGGCAGGGAACAATGGTTCATATCTGGTGGGAGTGCATGGGGCTAGTTCCCTTCTAGAATCACATTTTTCAGCTTTACAATCAAATGACAGGGGAGCAAATCTCTCCTTCGTTTAACATAGCAATCCTTTCAATCCTCCTGGGCTCTATTGGGCAACAGAAACAGAGGCTATCGAGATTTTGCTTGTTTGCAGCCGCACAGTAATCCCAAGGCATCGGCGCTCAGTGGTTCACCCCAATATTACAGAATGGTTGAAAGAATTTTTGCATATATTCCATATGGAGGAACTCTCATCTGAACTTCTGGGTTCAAATGAAAAATGTATTAGCTTGTGGCAGTTGTGGATTCTACTTAAGGAGTCCATGGACTTTTGCCTTTTGTTCTGATAGCAGCAATTACCTCGTCTGCCATCCCCCCTTTTAACTTTCCTCCCATCTCTGCTCTCTTCCTGTCTCGTCAATGTTTTTTCCTTTCTGTATGTCTTTTCATGACCTGGGAAAGCTGCTTTGGCAGTAGGAGGTGTTGACTCTGACGTAATCGGCCAAGTATAACATTTTGTCACATTATCATTAACCCTATATAAAATTAGGTTGGTTTGTTCATTACCTCCACAGAGAATATTGTTAGGGATTCTTCTCACATAGCGAGATCGCTAGCGAGATCGCTGCTGAGTCACGGTTTTGGTGTCCCACCAGTGACGTCATTAGCGATCTCGCTGTGCGTGACACAAAGCAGCGACCTGGCCCCTGCTGTGAAATCACTGCTCACTACAAACAGTGCTGGTTCACTTTTTACTCGTTGCTCTCCCGCTGTGAAGCACACATCGCTGTGTTTGACAGCGAGAGAGCAACGATCTGAATGTGCAGGGAGCCGGCTTCTGCGGACGCTGGTAACCAAGGTACACATCGGGTATCCAAGCAAATTTCCACGAGTCGCTGCTGCCTGGTGGCTGGTCACTGGTGAGATCTGCCTGATTGACAGCTCACCAGCGACCATGCAGCGACGCACCAGCGATCCTGACCAGGTCATGTCGTGGTCGGAATCGCTGGTACGTTGCTTAGTGAGACAGTACCCTTATTTTATAGACCATTGTGGTCGTTATGTTTTATATACACTTTTTTTTTTACTTTTCTTCTTTCTTTACTTCCTTGAAAACTTTAATAAAAGCTGATTAATCATAAGAGCCTACACTTTACAGTTGAGAGAGAGAGGACCACGCTGACCATAAGAGCTTACACTTTACAGGAGAGAGCAGAGCCAGCTGAACATAAGAGTTTACACTCTACAGGAGAGAGAGACTTACCCAGTCACTGTGGAAATGGAATGGCTCTACTGGGAACCACTGATTTCTAATGGTCCGGTTATGACCACCAGTGGTAAAGGTATGATAATCAATAAGTTGTCGTAGCTGCAAGGCATTAAGGGGATGCTGCTAGCAATGTAAAACCACATTTCCCTGCACTCTCATGCTTCAGCAGTGAGGGGAATTACGCCGGGTAAATTCAATTTAGTTTGAAACCTCGAATTTCAGGAATATCGATTCAAACTCAATCTGCTCATCTCTATGTAGAACATTTCTAACTATTTCACTATTTACTAAAAAGTGTGTAAACGGGGACACATATTTATACTTTTACATGTTCCCAAATAAGATGTTGTACAGCCACGTTAAACCTCACTGGGTCACGGATAGAGGTGGACCCTTTCTATGCAACCTTTTCCCACATTAACCAATGCTTGTAATCACTTCGACTGCTTTTCAAACTATTTTGCTAAATAATGTAATGTGTTTGACCTTAAAATTTGCTAAAGTGTATCACTAGTCAGGAATAGCAATGTATTATGTAGTAAATGTATAAAATATTACTTTCAAAGTTTGGAGTTTCAAGGCCCTAAAATCTGTACTAAAGTTTTTGGCTACGTGGGATGAGGTTTTTTCAAATTTGTAGATTTTGCTACAAATTCTGCACTGAAAATCAGCAAGAGATATATTACTTTGCTTATTTATCTGAACTTTTAATAGGAAACATATTTAATTCCGGATTATTATGTAATAGTGAACACAATTACTGTGTAATTTTTATTGGCCCATAATGTCCAAAGGAAAATTCATATTTAGTGCCAAAATACAATACATTATTCATAATCAAGTTTGGATGAAAAACTCAGCAATACATGTTTCACCTTAGAAGCGATGAATTGCACAAGTGAAAAAGCATAGTAAAAAAGACAGGATCACACCAGAAGATGGAGCAAGCACACTAAATATACAAAGCAGGAAAGCACTAATTAACTGGAAACAGCAAAAACATATCTGGATCCCGTGGATTTAGACTTTTTTTGTAGTGAACTTCAAGATTGTAAGTGAAATATGAAAATATATTTCAGTAACTATTGTCCAGCAAATAATCTGCAGTGGTCAAATTACCGTAGCTCGTCATCATAAAATTAAGTATATGTGTTCTATAATTTTATTATTCTCTCTCTAATTTGCTTATTTTTCATCTTCAGTCCCCCATGCACAATAGTGGAAAGCCACTGATTGCAGTGGGGCCGGCCAACTATATAATGTGTTTGGGGGCCTCTTAATTCTTTCTCGACAGATGATGTTGTAGAAAAGAAGGATTAGGCTTGATTAGGCTCGGACAGTAGGGTGCCAAAAATATTGTCATAACTGAAAAATAAAAACAATTCATTTAAAAAGGTCTTTAGTAAACCACACCATTCTTTGGCAAGAATGAATGTATTTTCTGAAGTAAGAGGAGTACTTTTTCCCATCTTGCCACAAAAATATTTTACATACAACAAGGAAGGGAATTTGGTGCCCATAAATTAACCTTTGATTTGCTAATTAATGGTGCCAGTGAAAAAAAAAAATAATAAAATGAAATACAAAATTTTATTAACAATTTATAGAGCTGGGATATAAAGGTAGGTACTCTATGCCCCAACTAATGGTGTTAAAATTATATTTCAAACATTCTAAACCCAAATAGCGAAGGATTGAGGAATAAAGGACAATAACCAAAGGTTGCCCATCTATAACTATATCTCCAGTCATTTTTATCTACAATAATCAGGACATATTTTTAGGCTTTTTTAATGCTGGCACAGTGATGAGCAAAAGGGTAACAATGTTTTGCACTTTTGACTTTCAGGCTCCATATCTCACGATCCGCTACAGTTTTGAGCTTGAGACTACTTTTATTTTATAGACAATCATCTTTGCTTTCTCATACATAAATTTGACTTACAGCTATTTAGCATATGATAAATTATGCAAAATATTGTCATGTTACTGCATTGTTACTATTTTGCTCCTGGTGTTTAACATTTTTTTTTCTTCCTGTATACTGCAAATTACAATCTGTTCTCACATTCCCTAAAAGCTCGGTGTGTTACTAGGTTGATTCCCAAGGAAATGGTCACTGGTTCGAATCAAGGAGCAGCCATGTAGAAGATTTCCCATGAAAAGAGAAATAGCATCATCCAGCTCATTGATAGCGCTTTTGCGGCCAAGAAAATTACCAAACTGCATCATGTGTGGGCCATGACAATTGAAAGAATACAAAATGAAGTCCATCCATCTGTTAAAGAGCCAAGAGGTGGACGACCAGACAAATTATTGGAATCAACAAGTTGGCTCATCACAAGGTTTATCAGTTCTGAGGCAACAAACAGGGCAGAGGAGGTGGCTCATAAGCTTCGTAATAGTGAGATCACAGACATCCATGCAAATGCTGTGCAACGCACGTTATACAAGTATGAAACGTTAGTTTGAAAAAAGGTGAAGCATCCTTGACTCTAGTATTGTCATAAGAAGCGTTGTCTCAAGTTTGCACAGAGTACAAAAAGTGAACAGTAGAAGATTGGAAATGAGTGATTCTGTGCGATGAGGCAAAAGTCAATAGACTAGGCTCTGATGGGTGCAAATGGGTCTGGAAGAAAGAAGGGACAAAGGGGCTAGTGGATTGAGAAATTAAAGGAACTGTCAAGTTTGGTGGAGGAAACCTGATGATATGGGGTTGTTTCACAGCCAAAGGCATTGGAACGATGGTGGTTTTACTGCTGAGATATATGTGAGTATCCTACAAGATGAGTTACTTCGTACACTCGCGTACTATGGGTATGACAAGGACGACATAGTGTTCCAGCAGGATATCAACCTGAAGCATATGCCGAGATTGGTGAAGAAATGGTGGATCACAATGAAGTAGAGGTGCTGGATTGGCCCCTGCAGTCTACAGACTGCAACCCAATAGAGCAAGTGAGCAGATATTTACATACTCAGGTGAGTGGACCAGTATGCACCAACATTGGGAATGTGTAGAAGAGATCTGGGATCAGATTTCGGTTGAGGCATGATTAAATCTCATCTAGAGCATGCCTAGAAGGGATTAGGCAGTGTTGAATGCCAAATGTGGATTTACAAAATACTAAAGAAAAATATACAAATTTAAATTTAGATTTTTAAGAGCAAAACAGTCACAGTGCAGTGACATGACAAAAATCTGCATAACTAATCAGATGCTAAATATTTGCAAGTAAAAGTTGTGTACGAGATAGCCAAGATGATTGTCTATAAAATGAATGTAGCCTCACGCCTCAAGTTGTAATGTATGGTGAGATATGGAGCATGGAAATCAAAAGTTAAAAACATTGTTACCCTTTTGCTTGTCAGTGTGTTTCATAGAAAATTATATAACTATCCTCTAAATGTTCCTACAAAGCCCAAAGTGCCAGTAACAATAGGTATAAGGGGCAGAGGAAAAGCATTTTTCTAGACATTTCTGAGGGAATGGAATCTAGGGGTCACCAGATCATTAGCTTATTGGTACTCTGCCAATGTATGGTCCAAACTGTCATGTAGACTCCCACATGGGAGTCCCACATGTCCACATTGTTTAAGTGATTTTTATCTAATGTCTTGTAAATAGTAAAGTTAAAAACCACCACCACTTCACCTTTCTTAGAGCTGATATCGTTCTATTAGATTTTTTTTAAATTCAAAGCCTATTTATTCCATGCTTATATCTACAATTAAAACAAGAAGCCTGTTAGTTTATCCTGGACCAGAGATCTCCAGGCCTTTTTTTTTATTTTTAAATCCTGGATTACTGACCATGACAGACTGAGCCACATCATGAAGCAAACTAGTACATATGAGTGAATTTATTCTAATGGAATAGAATTCTCCTTGAATTTTAGGAAAAATAGGATTTTACTAGAATTTATATTTTTTTGTACTTTGCAAATCCAGCAAAACAACAGCCAGCTGTGGCTGCCAGTTAGTTGAACTTTAGAGTATCAGGCAAATGATACAAAAAAAGAAAAAAACAATATCCAACCCACTGCTCCCATGTATCACTACCCCTTTAGTGTCCCGCCACCTCCATAGCCCATTTTTCCATCCTTCAGTCTCTCCAGCCCTCAGAGCATAAGAAATGTAGGATGTATAAATAAAAAAGAAGTAATATAACTCACTGCAATGCTCACCAGTTCACCGAGACATTTATTTACTCCTTTTTCCATCGTGCATTATCTATGTCCTCTTCATTACCGGTCAGAACAAGGACTCTTAAGTCCATTCATGCTGCACCTTCACGGCACACAACATAAATATATATACTTTACAAACTTGGGACTGAGACTACACTGTAGAGTAGTCGCACATGCGCTCTCTAGGGACTTCTCCAGGGCACCGGGTGGAGAGAAACCACAAGGAACCCACCTGTCCAAATAATCTCCCATGCAACGTTTCCCATGGATTCGACAGCATGTAACAGTGGACAGGTTACTTTTAACAGTCTAATTAGTCTCCAAAAACTTCTAGTGTACTGTGAATGAAATGATGTTCAATAAATTCAATGTATTGCTAGTGTTTTTTGCTTAACAATTCTCCAATATATTGACACATACAATTGTATTGATATGTCAAAATTACGGGAGCAAAAGAAGTTCAAACCTCCAATTATTAATAACACAGATATGCAAAATTTGGATTTCTGAAATTTTCTTTAAATCAAATAACCTATTCTTGTGTTTTCTTATGCCCTGATTTAAATAAACCCTTCTACTTTTAGCCATCACTTATGGATGTTGCACAAAATGTGCATGAAATTATGAATAAGCGAGATGAACAAGAAAAACCTTCATTAGAGACAAAAATGTACACAATATTATATATAGTTATGCTCAAATGTTAACATACCCCGGTAGATCTTTTGCTTCTTGGACTTTTTTCAGAGAATAAGAATGATAACAAAAAAATCTGTTTTTCCACTCATGGTTAGTGGTTGGATGATGGCATTTATTGTCAAACTACTATGTTTTTTATCTTAATAAAAAACAAATAAATCATAATGACATAATCATAATGATCATAAATAAATCATAATAAATCATAATGACAACCAAAGCCTTCCAAAGGACCCTGATCAAAAGTTCCGATACCCCAGTTCTTAATACCATGTAACCTCTAACATCAATGACAGCTTGAAGTCTTTTCTGGTAGTTTTGGATGAGGCTTTTTATTTTCTCAGATGGTAAAGCTGCCCATTCTTCTTGGCAACAAGCCTCCAGTTCTTGTAAATTCCTGACACAAGAATAGAATAAAACAAGAATAGGCACATTCTACATGCTTCCCAAAATTCACAAGTCTGGAAACCCAGGAAGACCCATCATTTCATGTGTGGGCACCCTCACTGAACAAGTCTCTGGATGGGTAGAGGGTATCCTTAAACCCTTGGTAAGGGATACAACCAGCTACATCCAGGACACTACTGACCTATTGAAAAAACTAACAGCAATAGGTCCTCTTCCAGAGGGAACCATCCTTGCTACCATGGATGTGGAATCCTTGTACTCAAATATTCCACACCAGGATGGATTAAATGCTTGCAAAATTTTCCTGGAAAATACAGGAACTGATGCCAATTCTGTGGTGAAGCTTACAAAATTCATTCTCACCCATAATTACTTTACATTTGACAATGACATATATCTACAGGAGACTGGGACTGCAATGGGAAGCAAAATGGCACCACAATATGCAAATCTTTTCATGGCCAAGCTTGAGAGTGACTTTTTATCCTCTTGTCCTATCAGGCCTCTAGCCTACTACCGTTACATTGACGATATTTTAATCATCTGGACAGAGTCTGAGCAGCAGCTGAAGACCTTCCATGAACAATTTAATCAGTTTCATCCCACTATCAACCTAACACTCAACTACTCCTGCACAGAAATCAACTTCTTGGACACCATCATTAAACTACAGAAAAATGAAATAGAGACATGTCGCGGGCGGAGGAGGGGACGCTGCGCTCTCCCACTGCTCGGGTCCGGCTGCCGCTGCTGCTGCGGTCTGCTGCTGCTCGGTGGCTCGAGCGATGGGCCGGATCCCGGGGACTCGAGCGGCGCTCCTCGCCCGTGAGTGAAAGGGGTTTGGTTGTTGGGATAAGGATAAGGATAAGGCCCCTGCCAATGGTGCTGGCTTCTCTTCGTATACCGCTCCGGTACCGCCGGGCCACCACCCGTCCACGGTCCTTTCGGCAACCTCCAAGTAGCCTCTCCTGCAGACAGTCACCGCCGTCTGCTGACCATGCTGTTCTCAGTCCGTGGCACACACCCGGACCAACTTCAGGCTTTCTCAACTCTCACTTTCTCTGTCACTACTCTCACTGTCCTCCTTCTCCTTCCTCTCTTGCTCCTCTACCACTTCACTGTTTACTCCTTCCCTTCCCTAGCTTGACTGCCTGGTATTCCCGCCTCCAGGGCTGTGAACTCCTCGGTGGGCGGAGCCAACCGCCTGGCCCACCCCCTGGTGTGGACATCAGCCCCTAGAGGAAGGCAACAAGGATTTTTGTGTAGCTTTGGTGTACCTATCCAGGGTGTAGGGTGTGGTGGTGTCATGACCTGTGACCCCTGGCTTGCCCAGGGCGTCACAGACATCCCTGTACAAGAAGCCAATTGACCGTCCAACATACCTGAAATGGGACAGTTTTCATCCAAAACACATAAAAAACTCTATTGTATACAGCCAGGCTATCAGGTACAATCGGATATGTTCCAACAGTACAGATAGAGTCAATCACCTTGAGGGCCTCAGAAAGACCTTTCTGAATCAAGGCTACCACCCAAGAACAATTGAAAACCAGATTACAAGAGCCACCAGAATATCAAGAAACCATCTCCTACATTATAAAACTAAAGAAGAAAACAACCGGGTCCCTCTTGTAGTCACCTACAATCCACATCTGGAGGTGTTTAGAGGAGCTGCACGGAAACTACAACCATTACTGCAAAAAGATGCTCGGTTAAAATCTATTTTTCCAGACCCCCCACTTCTGTGTTTTAGACAGCCCCCACATCTAAGAAGCATCATTGTCAGAAGCTCCCTGTCCTCTCCAACACCAACAGGAACATTTCCCTGCAACCAGAAAAAATGTAAGACCTGTCCATTAATATTGACAACGGACAAGATAAGGATTCCCAGATCACATCAGGACTACAAGATCCCAGGTACCTTCAGCTGCACCACAACCAATGTGGTGTACTTAATTATATGTACCAAATGTCCAACTGGGGATCTGTATGTAGGGAAGACCAGACAACAGCTCAGGACAAGGATGAATTCTCACCGCCACACAATTAGAGAAAAAAGGATGGATCTACCTGTGGCCAAACATTTTTGTAACTCAGACCACAGCATCATGGACATGAAATTGCTGGTATTGAAAGGAAATTTCAAGTCCCAGAAAGATAGGAGACTATGGGAGTACAAACTTATGATGACCTTTGACACATTCAGAGTAGGAATGAATGTGTCTCATGGATTCATGTCTTTTTACATCAGTTAAGAGATGTGCTCCTCAGACCATCCAAGCGCATCACAGCCCGGACCAGACCCCAATGAGAGGACAATAAAACTTTCACACTGAACTGCAGCAAAATTTATGGCCACAACAGTTTGCCCCCCTGCCATAGAGATAGTTCTGTTTTATATAACTTGTTTTTTTTTTTTTTACTGCACTAATCTAAGTCCTGTTGTGTATAAATATGTGACTCTTCAGATTTTGTGTTATACCATGCCTGATGAAGAGACCTGGGTAGTCTCGAAAGCTTGCAATTATTACCATCTTTTCAGTTAGCCATTAAAAGGTATCAACCACTGAGGACTCTCAGTTCTTTTAAACAATTTTTTTTATCTCTACTGGCTAACACGGTACAAAGATATATTTTACTTGTATGTAAATTCCTGGGCTTTCTTGGATGAACTGTGTGCATGAGTACCTCCCCTTTCTTCTGCTGCTGCCAATGACAGGTCGACTTGGCCTTGTGTTTTGGATCGTTGTCATGTTGGAACATCCAAGTACGTCCCATGCGAATCTTCCAGGCTGATGAGTGCAAATTTGCCTCCAGTATTTGCTGATAACGTGCTTCCTTCATCTTTCCTTCAACCAAGTTTCCTGTGCCTTTGTAGCTCACACATACCCACATCATCAGCGATCTACCTTTGTGCTTTACAGTAGGAACGGTGTTCCTTTCATCGTAGGCCTTGTTGACACCTTTCCAAATTAAATGTTTATGGTTGTGGCCAAAAAGTTTGATTTTGGTCTCATAACTCCAAATTACTTTGTTCCAGAAGTTTGTTGGCTTGTCTCTGTGCTGTATTGTAAGCAAGATACTTTGTGGCATTTGCGCAGTAATGGCTTTTTTCTGGCGACTTGATCATGCAGCCCATTTTTATTCAAGTGCCTCCTTATTGTGCATCTTGAAACAGCCACATTGCTAGTTTTCAGCGAGTCCTGTATTCCACCTGATGTTATTTGTGGCTTTTTCTTTTCATCCCGAACAATTTTCCTGGCAGTTGTAGCTGAAATATTTGTTGACCTACCTGCTCATGGTTTAGTTTTTACAGAGCCCTTGATTTTTCATTTGTAATCACAGTTTGAACAATGCTAACTGTTATTATAAATTCCTTCGATATATATTTGTATCCCTTTTTTGTTTTATACAGTTCAACTATCTTTTCCCAAAGATTCATTGACAATTATTTTGCTTTTCCCATGACTCACAATCCAGAAACGTCAGTGGCGGGATGAAATATGCAAGCGTCTCTTTGGATCCCAGAAACTCAGCTTTTATGCACACACTGACTACAAGTAAACAAGTCACAGGTGAGTGTGTTACCTTTATTAGCCATTTAAACCCATTTGTGTCAACTTCTGTCCATCTTATCAGGTCAAAATCACCAGGGTATACAGTATGAACTTTTGATTAGGGTCATTTGGATGTTTTTGGTTGTCATATGATTTAAAAAGAGAAAACACAGTAGTCTGACAATAAATGGTTTCACCAAACCACTAACCATGAGTGGAAAAAAAATGTTATCATTCATATTCTTTGAAAAAAGGCAAAGAAAGCCAAAAATCTACTGGGGTATGTAAACTTTTGAGCACAACTGTATATAAATTTATTGACCATACATTCTGCAACTTTATTGGAAATTAATTCTTGCAACTTTCCCCTTTCTCTTCAAAGCTTCTCTTGATCTCTTTCTCTAATAGAAGACCTGCGGATCTTCTCTGTGAAGCATCCAGCAGTAGTTCCCATCATGTTCACGTTCCATCTACCTTGGTATCGTCATTCCATCTCCTTGATATCCTGATGAAATCTTTTTCCTTGCTGTTCTCTAACAACATCAAGGTTTTCAGGAAAGTAGTTCAAATGGCAATGTATAAAATGTAACTTCTAATTTATCAGACAACCAAAGGATTTGAAAAGTTTCAGCATGAAGTATTTTTGGAGCAGATGTTTATAATGCTTTTTAATACTACAGAAAAGGTTTGATTCTGCGTCTAAAAATACAACAGCGGTTTTGTTTTATTTTACTTGTGTATTTTCCAGGCTCCCTATAGAAATTTATAGAAGAGAAAAAGCATGAAAAATTGCACAGTACAAATGCATCTTTAGCGGTTTCATGAAATCACATCCACTTTGCCTGGATAAAAAAAAGGCCATGTTCACAAGTAACGTGAGTGTTGCATTTTTTCTAAGGTTCAAATTTAATCTCCCAACACAGCAGTATGTTAATTAATAAGATAGTTTTACATTATATGCTGGGTGGAGAAACATGCCAGGTTTATATACTACTCAGTTATATATATTTATTGTGCTATATAAAACATACAATAAAATCAAACCAAACAATGAAAATATATATTTATATACAAGTGCAGTAGTGAGTTTAAAACAAATTAAGCCGGTATGCTTTAGCGCTAATTCAGACAGAGTTTTCAATTTATCAGTGTACATGGAGTGTTTTCTTTGTTTAGTTTGATTTGATTATATGTTTCATAAAGAGCTGAACCTCTAAGTTGAGCACATTGGCCAGGCATAGTATGTGTGTGAGCTTGCCAAGCTTCAGAGCCATCACAAGGTTACAACTATTATCACATGTGACCATGCCTGGTTGTGGGTTCAACAGTGAGAATCACAGATCTGTCTGGTCTGTTATACCTTTCAACAACTCTGCGGTGGTGTGCTGTTTGTCACCTAAACAAATTAGTTTTAAGGTGGCTTTACACACTGCAACATCGCAAACGACATCGCTGTAACGTCACCGGTTTTGTGACGTTATAGCGACCTCCCCAGCGACATTGAAGTGTGTGAAACACATCAGCGACCTGGCCCCTGCTGTGAAGTTGTGATCGCTACAAATCGTTCAGGACCATTCTTTGGTCCTTTGTTTCCCGCTGTGCAGCAAAGTTTTAGTGTGTAAAGGGGACTTTACAGCGACTTCGTTAGCGACTTCCCTTTCAAAAAGCTGCTTTACAACGTCCCCAATGACTAGCTAGGTCGTTCTGCAGGTCCGGATCGCTGTTGTGTCGTTTGCCTGTTTGACAGCTCACCAGAGACTTTGTAGCGATCCCGGCCAGGTTGGGATTGCTGGTGGGATCGCTAGAAAGTTTCAGTGTGTAAAGGGGCCTTTAGGAGAGCCTCTTGTCACTTCACCAATGCAGTGCTGCAGTGCTTACAGCTTGCGACTGATATGGATGACATGCTCTGAGATGACAATTTGGATATGGAGGAGGAGGGGGTTCAGGAACTGGTGTTGGAAGTGGGGGGGAACCTTGATGGAACTAGGGCTCACAGTTATATAACACGTATTGGTTTAAGGTGGGGATGGAACATAGTGAAAAATAGTGGTGGCCAGGGACTGAGTAGTGTGAGATGGCCCTCCAAAATTTATGAGTGAGGGATGCCTGATGGCCCTCCAAAATGTGTGAATAAGGGTCGCCTGAGGGCCGTCTTGTTGAAAAGTTGCAGAGCAGCCAATCAGCAAGCTGTTAGGCTGTGAGCACTTCCAGAGCCACCACAGCCATTCCAAGTAAGTATTGGTATGGCTGTGATAGGCCAGCAAAATCACTGTAAATAAAACAAAAAGAAAAATGGTTAAGTCAGGACATACTTACCAGTCTCTCAGCAGTGTGGCTCTAACACTACTTCCGAGTCCACTCATTATCCCTCATGCATATTCACTGCTTCCCACCCACCATTTCTGCCAGCGTCTGTGATTGACTGTAGTCAGTCTGCCTGCATGCTGGTATCTCTGCTTGGTTACGCTTACAGAATAAATAAATAAATGAAAAAAATGATATAGAGTGCTCTTTACATAGATACCCAGTGCAGATAAAGCATACGGCTACAGGCTGCAGCCCCCAGGTGTGCACAATATCTTTGCTGTGTATCAAAATGTGAGGAACCTCATGCGGCTTTTTTAAATTATTTAAATATATCATTTAATAAAATAGCATGCTGCCCCCCCCCAATTTTGATACCCAGTCACGATAAAGCCAACAGCTAGGGGCTGGTATTCTCAGGCTGGGGAAGCCCATGGTTATTGGGGCCCCCAGCCTAAAAATAGCAGCCCAAAAGCCACACAGAATTGTGACATCCATTAGATGGGACAATCCCGCCACTTTACCCGACTCATCCTGATTGCCCTGGTGCGGTGTCAATCGGGGTAATATAAGGGGTTAATTACAGCTCCCAGCTGCCACTGAGCCCTAGATTAATAATTGAAGGCATCTATGAGAACCCTCACTACTAATCCTGTAAGTGAAAAGAAATAAACACATCATCGAAAAAAATCCTTTATTTGAAATAAAATACAACCCCCCCCACCCTCTTTATTCAAATGATTAACCACACAAACATACAGGTCTGATGTAATCCACAAGAGGTCTCAAGATGATCCCGGCTTTGCTACATCCTGAAGTCACAGTGCGTGGGCAGATAACATGACTGCCCTCTACAACTGCAAGCAGAGACTGACTAAGCCGCAGTTGTGAGCTGTGACATCATTAAATTTATGTGCGGTCACAGCTGGAGGTTCCCAGGGTACCCTGTGACCACAGGTAAACTCACGTCAGGTGAGCTGATTGAATTCAGTTACCTCACCTCAGGTGAACTGAGTTCAATCAGGCCTGCATCTCCTGACATAAAAATGCTGAAATTTATACATCAATTTCCTGCGATGCGGCATTGATGCACTTGTTTTGCCAGGAGATGCAGATTTAATGCAGATATACTAATTTCGTGTATAAATTCCAACACTAAATCTGCATCTCTTGCATAAAAAAAATGTAAATATGGATTTGATGCTGTTTCAGTGTGGTTGTCTGCCACAAAATGGAAATTTGGTGCTGAAATATCTGCTACAAAATTCTGCACCAAATTTGTGTCTTCTGGAAAGAAAACCACATCTAAACACGATGCGGTTTTGATGCGGGTTTTTGACAGGAGATGCATATTTGGTAAAGGAATGTGATGTATAAATTTCAGCACCAAATCTGCATCTCCTGGCAAAAAAATGTAGTTTTCTACCAGGAAATGACCCATAATCTGATAGTACGGAAGCGGCTTCAAAATGTAAGTGAAAGTGATGTTGGATTGTTGGACTGCAGAACACGGCTGTGACCTGCAATCCGACAGTCCGGCAGTGTAACTCTCACCGCTAGTGATAGCGGCAAGAGAGATTGGACCCACAGGAGGAACCAAGGCTTACACTTTCATGGGAGGGGCTTAACTAAGCACCCACTGCAAGGCAGTATGCCAGGTGCCACTCCTAGGGCAGGAACCAGGGCTGTGGCAGCTGAGCTGTGCAGGGAGACAACAGGACAGGTGGACACAGTCATAGACCAGACAGACACTAGCAAATAGGGAAGAACATGAGATAAAGTCGAATGGGGAACGACTGGACAGGAAGGGTTATGTAAGTAACGGGTCATCAGGCTCAGATCATCAGGCGTCTGATACCAGGCACAGGTCATCAGACACAGGTGTAGCCAGGACAGGACATCTGGAGGAACTCTGGTCATCAGGGTCCAGGTCATCTGGCATGGATCACCAGATATGGGACATCAGGCACAGGACATTAGACATTAGACAAAGGTGCAGCTGGGACAGCTGAGTCAGACAGGACCACAGCTGCAGGGAAAAATGTTTAGGGCAAAGAGTGGTATCAGGTAATAGACAAGACAGGTCCAGGGAAACAGAAAGGACAAACAGCACAGCAAGCCAAGCCGAGGACCATGCAACACAAAGATAGCCATATGGGAGTGCAGAGGACCATGCAGAATGAGGATAGCCATGCAGGAAAGAGGAGGAGCAGGGACATAGACCTAGGATTTTGCAGAGCATTTGTGCACTAGGGAAGCCGGCCCTACAGGCAGTGGCTTTAAAGTGAAAGTGCTGCCAGATTGTCGGACTGGTAGCACTTTCATTTTCACTTTCATGCCGCTGCTGGACTGTCGGATTGTGGGTCACAGCCGTATTTTGCAGTCCAACAGCCTGGCAGTCAGGTCACCGGAGGTCATACTGTGGGAACTCAGATGTGATCTCCGGTGAATTGAGTAACATCCCTGCTCCCCCGACTGCTGTCAGTAATTCCCAGAGCCTGAAGAGAGCAAATGTGATTCCGCTCTCTCCAGACTCCGGATGTAGTAGGTCGTGAGACCTCGTATAAATTACGTCGGATCTTCAAGGGTGTTTAGAGGTTAATAAAGGGGTGAAAGGTGTTTCTATTTTATTTCTTTGTACTAACAGGATTAGTAATTGGGGTCTCATAGACTCCTTCCATTACTAATCTGGGGCTTGATGGCAGCAGACAAATCACAGCTGTCACAATTGCCCTGGTGTGGAGGCAATTGGGGTAATATAAGGGGTTAACCCTTATATTACCCCGATTGCCTCCACACCAGGGGCAATTGGAATGAGCCAGATAAAGTGCCAGGATTGGCACATCTAATCTGATGTGCCAGTTCTGAACAGTTGGGGGCTGGTATTTTTAGGGGCTGGATAGGAAAATATCTATGGCTTCTCCCATCCATATAATGCCAGCCTCCACCTGTCTTCTTTACCATGGCTGGATATAAAAAAGGGGTTGGGGGTGTGTATAGCAGTCTGCAACCAATCACAGACACTAGCACAGAGGGTGGGTGGGGGAAGCAGTGAATATTCATGAACCTTAGAGGGCCCTGACTGCAGTGTGATCCTCTGGTAAACAAGGTATGTATAACTATCCTGCTCTTACTACCATTTAACTTCCACGACAGTACCTCAGCGCTTATTATGGGCATTTTACAGCTATTTTACAGCACCCAATATCTTGTACCGATTGACTTGTATGGGGTTCATTGTTTGGGGTTAAGTTCGTCGTCACGTTTGCTCGTCAAACCCTGATTTATTTTTTCTCTTTATGGTTCAGCGGAAACAAATATCCATGAGTTTGTTCAATACTATTCATAACCCTTTTTATATGGTGTAGGAGAAAGAGGAGGAGGGCAAGAAAAATAATACACCATGAAGTATATATCCTTTTTTTTGGGTGTGAAGGGGTGCATGGGAATACACCTGAAAAAAAAAAGAACATTTTATCTGGATTTATGTTCTGCTGCTGTCATCAGCTAGGGTTGAGAAGTTGGGGCCAGTCTAGACCTTATTTATTTTGAGACCAGTTAGCCACTCAGCATGTTCAGTTGACAGGCGAATTCGCCTATTAGTTATTATGGCCCTAGTTTTACTAAAAATCTACAGAATCAACTTAAGCTGGGAGGGAGCAGTGACTGCAGCCTGCGAGCCTCAGATTTGCCTCAACTAAATAAAAATAAAGATTGATTCATACAGTGGAGAAGGGCCCAAGTGCATCTCTTGTGTGAATAAATGTACAAAGATCTTGTGGTGTTCTTTCCCAGAATGGATTGGAGAAGTTTTCTCCCATATGGTTCATGAATTTTTATTGGCATAGGTCTCCAAAGAGGTTAAAAAAATGTTTAAAAATCCCTGCTTCACTCTATATAAAGCATGATGTCCTGAGCGAGCACAGAAGGAACTGCTTCCCACCTTAGCTGAAGCATAATTGTAGTCAGATGCCTAAAGCCTGCTTTACACCTTTCAATTTCGCATACGATATCGTATGCGATGTGACCCGCCCCCATCGTATGTGCGGCACATTCAATTTTTTTACCGTGCCGCACAATCGATTAAAAGCTGTCACATGTACTTACCCGTCCATACGACCTCACTGTGGGCGGCGAACATCCACTTCTTGGAGTGGGAGGGACGTTCGGCGTCACAGCGACGTCAGGCGGCAGCTGGCCAATAGAAGCGGAGATGAGCGGGACGTAAACATCCCGCCCACCTCCTTCCTTCCGCATTGTCGGCGGGAGCCGCGGACGGAGGTAAGCTGTCGTTCAATGTTCCCGGGGTGTCACACATTGCGATGTGTGCTGCCTCGGGAACATTGCACAACCGCATGTTCAATTTTTGAGAAATGAACGACGTGCATGCGATGAACGGATTTTCGTTCAATCGTAATTGCACGGAGGTTTTACACGCTACAATCATACTTAAGATGCCGGATGTGCATCACTTACGATGTGACCCCGCCGACACATCGTAAGATTTATTGTAGCGTGTAAAGCGCCATTAAAGGTCCTTGTTGTACCAGTTGTACACTGAGTAGTGGCCTTTAATCTGGGACTCCATGTTGTTGGTTACAGAAGTCCCACTCCTTCTAAATGTTTATGTTTTCTGAGGCCCTACTCTATGTGTGTTCCAGGGTGTAGTGGAGTGCCGCCTTCTAATTTTTGGCAGAGCTTGCACATAGTGCATACGTTTAAGCAGTCTAGGAGTTGGACTCCTTCCAAATGAAGAAATACACTATGTGTATTCAAGTTTCCTAATATTTTTTCCTGTAAAATGAATGTCTTATTTTGTTTGTATGTTTTATTGTCAGTCCATAAAAGTGGCGTAATACTCTGACAACATTGTTACCAGTAGCGACCTGGAAGTCAGAGTGCGTCCAGGCAACTTCCCCATGCAGTTCTCATTCCATTTGAGCACTTTTTTCCCATCCATTTCAGCTATTTTACTGCCCCTCAGACCTCCTGGGAGGGACTGTCTGAAAAAATGTTTGAGTTTCCTATAGATTTCCATTGTACTCATCACTTGGGCCAAGCACCCAAACAGCCTTATGTGCTTGATACAAATAATGAGCACCAGAGCATTTTAATACGCACTCATCATTAATTAACACTATCTACAAAATTGGCTCTTTATGATGAGAACTGGCTGCCAATTTGCTGAATCCACGCAGACACAAATTACGAAAAAAAAATCAGCATTTTGGAAAGTGCTGATTTTTATAAAAATAAATTCCACTTGATTATATTCTCTCATGCCTGGTAAATACTACTATAAAATATTAAATATACTATTGGAATTAATCACTAGTGCAGATATAAAGTGCATATTTTTTTTATGAAAACTATTCCTATATATAAGGTGATACAAATGTTGATAATTTACATCTGACCATGAAACATCTAACTACAATGATACTATGAACAAAAATAGTGCTGCCTGTGGGAGACTCCTGACAACTGCGCCATTGTCTGTTTTGTAGTGAGAATAGAGCCAAACTTTCTTAATGAAGTGGGATCAGGAAAAGAGGCGCCTTCATCTTGGAACAGTTTTATGTCATGTATAAAGTTAGCGTCCAACATTGTTGTTGGCATTTTAAGAATTATTGCTGTGGGAATGTTTCTCTGTTTCCCCACGGAAGCCTTAAAAGATGCAAACTGAAGAAGTCTCTCATTGTATCTCATGCAGCAAAGATTGGGAAAGTGTTACACAAATGTAATATATTCTGCATTCTATTCTGTCAATAGTTTTATGGCATAAAAAGGGGATTTTATTGTTCACGATGCAAATGAGTAATTGGGATTTTGGACAGTATACATATTCTAGTGTTTATTTGCGGGAATAGTAGAGAGCCGTGGAAGTGAGAAATGTGAGTTCTGTGACAGATGGAAATTACAACATTAAAATTGATTTTTTTTGTTATTACATTTCACAATAGCTGACAGATTTAAGCAATGTGTGATGCCATCATTCTAGGGAAGAAATTTTTGTGCGTAAAAGCAAGACAACTAATATTAGGCTCATCTATTAAATCTTCTGCTAGAAAAAGTTATGACCAGTCTTTAAATTACACTCAAGAACATATATACTTGCATGTGAAGAGGAGCAAATCTTTTGAAATTAAATTTTGCCAGCTTTGCCAACTTTTTTTAAAATTTCAATTAGCCACAAATTAAGTATATATTCCATTATATAAATAAATGATATATAAAAACAGATATATGTATGTGTATGTGTTTAGTGATGAGTCTACTTGTAGGGCTTGTGCAGATAGCCGTATTTTTGACCTGTGTGTTATCTTTCAAAAAATTGTATCGCACTTGGACCAATGTTATTCAATGAGGCAGTTTATGTCTGACTTTCTCCTTGAACTGAGTGGTTCGAGGAAAACAAAAAAATCACAGCATGCGTGATTGGCCTCCAAGTATCGGTTGGCATTTAGCCATTCAAGTCTATAGGTTCATAAAAAAAAAATATATCAGACCACACTTGGTCTGATATACATGGACTGACATGATGGAAGAAATGGAGATTTTTTTTTTATTCTCAACCTCCAAGAAAAAATTGGAGTCCTCTTGGATCTCTGATCAAATGCTATTTGATTAGCATAAACAGACCGTTTGTCTCAGATGGAACAAATACTGTTGTGTATCTTTAGCCTTAAGCTGGGTTCACACATAGCAACAGCGACAACGACGTCGCTGTTACGTCACCATTTTCTGTGACGCAACCGCGACCTTGTAAGTCGCTGTTATGATCGCTGCTTAGCTGTCAAACACAGCGACCCAGCAGCGATCATAACGACACGCGTCGCTGTGGAAGCGATGCTGCGCTTGGTAACTAAGGTGAATATCGGGTAACCAACCAAAGTGCTTCTCTGGTTACCCGATATTTACCTTGGTTACAAGCGCACACCGCTTAGCGCTGGCTCCCTGCACTCAGCCACAGTACACATCGGGTTAATAAGCAAACCTTTGCTTATTTCCCGATGTGTACTCTGGCTGTGTGCAGGGAGCAAGGAGCCGGCAGCACATGCAGTGTGAGAGTGTCGGACGCTGTAACTAAAGTAAATATCAGGTAACCAAGGAAAGGGCTTCCCTTGGTTACCCGATGTTTATCTTGGTTACAGCTTACCGCAGGCTGCCAGAAGCCGGCTCCTGCTCGCTTCAGTTCGTCGCTCTCTCGCTGTCACACACAGCGATGTGTGCTTCACAGTGGGAGAGAAACGAGCAAAAAATGAAGCAGGACATTCAGCAATGACCGGCGACCTTGTCGCGGGCGGAGGGGACGTGCTCGCCACGCTCGGGTCCGGGGCTTCTGCTGCTGCTGCTAGGTGGCTCGAGCGGTGGACCGGTCCCGGGGACTCGAGCAGCGCTCCTCACCCGTGAGTGAAAAGGGGGTGGTTTGGTTAGGCAGATTGTTCGTCCCGCCCCCCACGGGTCGTGGTGATGATGGCACCACCGCTGCTGGTAACGGGGATCCCGGGAGAGATGGTAGGGTGCAGCTGAGATGTTGTCCCCTCCGTGAGCAGGGGTTGGTGATCCCGGGGCCCGGTGGTGTAACGGGGAGGCCGGATGGCTGGGGTGCAGGGTGCAAGGGCAGCGCGGTGCCGGATGGCTCTGGTGTACTCACTCAGATAGACAATGACAGAGTCTCTGGTAAACCAAATGGCTGGATGGACGGGTCCCGCAGCCGGCTGCAGTGTTGTTGTTGTGCTCTCCCCGGACGGCTGATGGTGGCTGTCTTTCCCTGCACCTTTGAAAATGTTCTTGACTCTTGTGGTTGCCCACCGGTAGTCTGCTCCCCGGCGTATGGGTGCCATAGGAGCCCGTTTTGCCCTCAGGCGCTGGCCCTTGGATCTCTAGCCTGTGGCGGGGGCAGTATATCCTCTCTGGGTGGACGGTTGCCTTCAATCGGGACTTGGTAGTTAGGGAACCCTGGGGGTTCCTGTCACATTCGGATTTGACTATTGACGGCGGCTCCAAGCCTGGTCGGGGTCCGATGGCCCTGCCTGTGTGCTTAGCTTCACTCCGTTCCCCGGTCCGGTACCGGCGGGCCGTCACCCGACCCCTGTCCTTACGGCTCAGTGGAGTTTCACTAACTCCTGCAGATGGCCACCACTGTCTGCCAACCTTGCTGTCAGTGCCGGGGCTCCTACCCAGACACACAAGTGTTCACTCCTCTCACTTTCACCTCCTGAACTAAACTGTCACTTTTCCCGCTTCCAGGCCTGTGAACTCCTCGGTGGGTGGGGCCAACCACCTGGCTCCGCCCCACCTGGTGTGGACATCAGACTCTGGAGGGAGGCAACAAGGGTTTTGTGTTTGGCTGCTCTAACTGCCTAGGGTGGGGAGTGTGTGTGTGTGTTGTTACCTGTGACCCCTGGCTAGTCCAGGGCATCACATTCCCCCTTGGAAAAATGCAGACCGTCCGCGGGCTGCCCGTCCATCACCGGTTTTATTTTTCCAACTGAAAAAGATAAATAACATTTAAAACATTTAACACATGTATATTCAGGTCTTCCCTTACGGGAGGTGCATTGCTTTAACGTTTCAAATATTGAACAACTTTATTCAAACGGACGGGTTCGTGGTCATCCGCTTCCCCACCCAAATAACCTGATCCTTGATGCTGCCCCTAAGAAATGGGCAGCACCCCTTTACCCCAGTCCAGGTCCAGCTTACCCGAGCGGGAACGGGTACGGTGTCTTGCACCCGACTGTCACTTCAGGGGACCCCACGTTCGGGGGGGCCCCTGACCCCCGGAGGATGGCCACCGGCCCTTGTGGTGGCCGGGCCCCAGCCTGCTCTGCTGTGGGCCCTTTCTCCAACCTGCCTCTCCGGAGGCGGCACGGACGGAAACCAGCCCACAAAATTATTTACAGGCCCACTAGTCCATGGGTGGCCTGCAAGTTCTCGGCCATGTTCATGAGCAGTTCCTCATGTGGGTGGTCAAACACAGAGAGTCTCTCCAGGGACAACTTGTCGGCAATGGCCGGGATAATCACTGACGACAATCAGGTGAAACTTCGGTTGATAATTTTTCATTCATTCAGCTATTTACACGTTTAACATACAGTACCCCTAAATGGTAGTTTCCCTGTACCTAAGTGGGGGTCGACCTAGGTTGGGGTGTTGACCTTCTGGGCCCAATGTCATCAGTGGAGGGCAAGGGGACAGAGGGAACAGTCAGTTCCTCTTCCCTTACGGCAGGTATGGCAAGTGGAGACCCAAGGGGAGGGGGTATAGGTGTATCCCTGGGCGCCTGTTCGAGCGGTTCACTGGCGGGCGTTTCCATCTCTATTTCTTCCACGTGTTGTGGGAACATTATCACCGGAATAATCACCGCACCGTTCTGCGTAGGCCAGTCCGCTGGGAAGTCACCCATCACTGTGTGGATCACCTCCTTTTTTTTCTCCCCGGTTGGTCTGGGGGCCGGAACTTCAGTTGCCATCCTCAATGGAGGTGGGCACCTCTTCAGGTGGTCCCTAGAGACTGTAGTGGTGGTCCTACCCTGGTCGCGGCTGATCAGATAATCCTTTTCATTCTCCCATTCAGTGGGCTGTATAACATACGGTGTCCTTTCCCACTGATCATCCAGCTTATGTGCCCGCCTCTTTTGTTTCAGCACGACATCTCCCGGCTCAAAGGGGGACGGCTGCCGCTCGCCTATTAAAGTGTTGCGCTTGTTTCTCTCGGCTCTGACCGAGATTCTTCTCCACATACTCTTGGACTTGTCGATATTGGGCCTGCCGCCACGTATCCCAGCCAGCAGTCGAAGGAAGGGTCTCAGGGGCTTCCAAACCCATCTCAAGGTCTACCGGCAGCCGGCCTGGTTGGGCTCTCATCAGATACGCCGGGGTGCATTTGGTAGAACTATAGGGGATGTTATTGTACATGTCGACCAGGTCAGGCAGCCTCTCTGGCCACAGGTTCCGCTCTTCCATTGGTATCACCTTGAGGAGGTCCAGGACCAGATGGTTCATCTTTTCACACATCCCATTAGTTTGGGCATGATATGGCATGGTCCTGATTTTCTTACACCCGTATAATTGGCAGAACTCTTGGAACACCTCTGCTTCGAAGGCCGAGCCCTGGTCCGTAAGTAACCTCTCCTGGTACCCGTGTGGTCGACAGAAGTAGGCCTGGAATGCCCTGGCTGCAGTACGGTCGGTCAAATCCTTAACTGGAACAACCACCATGAACCTGGAGTAATGATCCACGATGGTCAAGGCATAGGTATACCCATTCCGGCTGGGCGTAAGCTTGACGTGGTCCAAGGCAACCAGCTCTAGCGGTTGATGGGTGATGATCGGCTGCAGAGGGGCCCTTTGGCTGGCTTCATCCTTTCTTCTCAGCGCACAGGGGCCGCACTCTCGGCACCAGGCCTCCACAGACTCTCGCATCCAACTCCAATAGAACCGCTCTCGGAGTAACATTTCCAGCTTTTTCCAGCCGAAGTGCCCGGCACCATCGTGATATGCCCGTAGGACTTTGGGCACACAGGCCTGAGGGACCACCAGCTGACGGACCTTCTCATGAGTTTTCGGGTTGATCAAACCTCGATACAGCTTCCCTTCGTGCAGGTACAGCCGGGCTCGTTCTTTCCACAGCTGCTGAGCCTCAGAGGGAGCTGCAGGGTCCATTCCAGAGGAGCTTTGCTCAATCATGGTCTTGAGCAGTTGGACGGCAAGTGCTTGGTCTTGGGCTTCTCGCCATTCCTGGGTCCAGGTTCGCCTGTTGCTGTTTGACATGTAATTTTTCGACCAGTGGCCGATGGAACGTGGGCAATTCAATTTCTTCAAGGTCATCGACTTCTGACCCCCCATACGGCAGGTGAGGCATCCGGGACAATGCATCCGCGTTGGTGTTTTTGCGGCCAGCTCGATATTTGATGGTGAAGTCATAATTAGACAGCCTGGCCACCCACCGCTGTTCCAGAGCACCCAGTTTGGCTGTATCCAGATGGGTCAACGGATTATTGTCCGTATAGGCTGTGAATTTTGCCGCTGCCAGATAATGTCGGAACCTCTCGGTGATTGCCCACACCAGGGCCAGGAGCTCGAGCTTGAAGGAGCTGTAATTTTTGGGGTTCCTTTCTGTGGGCCGGAGCTTTCTGCTGGCATAGGCGATCACTTTTTCTCGCCCGTCCTGGACCTGGGAGAGGACTGCTCCCAAGCCCACATTTCTGGCATCGGTGTAGAGGACGAACGGGAGGCTATAGTCGGGCGTACGCCAGGATCTCCTCTCCCTTCAAGGCCGTCTTCATCTGGTGAAAGGACTCTTCGTGTTTTTCCTTCCACACAAACGGGGGCCCAGTGGTCCTGCCACCCTTGGTCTGTCCCACGAGGAGGGCTTGCATGGGGGCAGCCATCTTCGTGTACCCCTTGATGAAGCGGCGATAATAGCCCACCAGGCCCAGGAACTGTCTCACCTCTCTCACTGTGGTCGGCCTTGGCCAGTCCTGGATGGCAGTGATCTTCTCGGGATCTGGAGCGACACCTTCTGCGCTCACCACGTTGTTTGAGGTACTGTACCCTAGGCTTCAGCAAGTGGCACTTGGAGGGCTTTAGTTTCATCCCATACTTGGCTAGGGACGCAAACACTTCAGCCAGGTGTTCCAGATGGGCCTCGTATGTCTGGGAGTATACGATCACATCGTCTAGGTACAGCAGGACCGTTTCAAAATTGAGATGTCCCAGGCAACACTCCATGAGCCGTTGGAAGGTTCCGGGAGCATTGCACAGTCCGAACGGCATACTGTTAAACTCATAGAGTCCCATGGGAGTTGCGAATGCAGTCTTCTCACGGTCCTCTGGTGCGACCGCTACCTGCCAGTACCTGCTGGTAAGGTCAAGGGTAGAGAAGAAGTTAGCAGTCCTCAGCGCGGCTAGCGACTCTACGATACGGGGGAGAGGATAGGCATCTTTATGCGTGATCTGGTTGATCTTCCAGTAATCCACACACATTCTCATGGTGCTATCCTTCTTCTTTACCAGCACCAGTGGGACTGCCCAGGGACTACAACTATCCCGAATGACCCCTGCCTCCTTCATGTTCCTCAACATGTCTTTGGCGCATTGACAATGGGCTGGTGGGATGGGCCTATACCTTTCTTTAATCGGTGGATGTACGCCTGTTGGTATATGGTATTGAACCCCCTTGATCCTCCCAAAATCCAATGGATGCTTGCTGAAAACCTGTTCATATTCTTGCATCACCCTGTATACCCCCTCTTTGTGATGTGTGGGTGTGGCGTCAGTGCCTACATGTAATTCCTGGCACCACTCCTCTAACTGTGCAGGGGGTGTATGGTTACTGGCAGGGGGTGCTGCGGTAGGAGGGAGGGCTTCATGAATGGTGTGAGGGTCTAGGGTGAGCAACTTGGCAAGGGTAGCGTAACGGGGGAGCCTAACTCCCCCCCCCCCACAATTCAGCCCTCTCACAGGCACTCTCCCTTTTTTGACGTCAACCACCCCTCTGGCCGCCATCACCGTGGGCCAGTGTTCAGAAGGCGTGGGTTCCACCATCGCCGGGTAGTCGCGCCCCCTGGGGCCTACTGCTCCCCTATACCAAATCATCATCTCACTTCGGGGTGGCACTACTAAGGGGGCCACATCTATCACCCTCACTCCACCAATCTCGCCATCAGTTGAGTTCACTTGCTGCCGATACAGAAGGGCCCGGATCTCATGCTGCACAGCCCTCTGTCGGCCTCCTTCTGCTGTGGCGGCCAACTACTGCAACAGATTCAGCACCTCACTCATACAATGCTCCATCACATTGGTCCCTAAGATTACTTTCGGGGTATGATCACTGGGTTCATTCATTACCACAATCATCCCTTGATTCTTTAACTCCGCACGTCCCACAGTCAGGGTCACTTGGTTGTATCCCACCTGGGTTAGCGGGAGTCCATTGGCTGCAACCAGGGTCAGGCTATCATGAGAGGGGGCAAGTTCGTCAGTACCTAAATACTGCTGGTACAGTGTATATGGTATGGTGGTTACCTGTGATCCTGTGTCCAAGAGGGCCATGAGCAGGACGCTGTCTACTGCCAGGGGGATGGTGGGGCGATCTCCGACGTATCGGTCTCGCAAATCGGGGGGGGGCCGTTGGTGTCTACTCCTGAGGATTGGCCCTTGGCCCCAGGGGTTGCTCGTTTAACGGGCACCGCCTAGAGTAGTGGTCAGGCTTGCTGCACCTGTAACAAACAGGAGGCCCATACCGTGAAGAGACGTCCTCCGGGCTGTCGGCGAGCTGGATCCTCCCTGGGGGATTGACTCTCGTCGGAAGCTGGAGTGCGGCGAGGATCTTGGCTAAGTCTCCATCCATGCGGCGGACCTGGGCAGCTAGCTTCTCCATCATCCCGACAGGCGCTGCAGGGGCCGGTAGAGCCGGGAGAGGAGGTGCCACCATAATGGGAGCGGTTTCAGCCGGCCATGGGGCCGCCTCAGGAGCGTCTGGCATTTGGGCCTGCATGGCCTTGATGGCCTGCTCCTTCAGCACTGCAAAGTCCAAATTGGGGTGTTCTAGGGTCCATAGCCGTAGCTGCTTGCGGTCTTCGGCAGACCCCAGCCCTTGCAGGAATTGTTCCACCAGCATCTTATTACTGTCTGCATCATTAATAGTGTCCACCTGCTTCAGCGTAGGATGGCTGTTTGCAGGCGCAGAACATAGTCTCTTATATTATCCGCAGGCCGCTGTTGACACTGATAAAACTGCATCCGCAATTCCGCTTCCGCGCGGGTCTCAGAAGCAATTTGGAGTTTTTCAAAAATGGTAGTCACTGAGGCCCGGTCCGCATCGGTCCAGGTCTCCATCTCCTGCTCAGCCGCGTTGGTTAGCTGCCCTAGTACTACCTCCTAGTACTACCGCTGCCCGTTGCCTATCAGTCAAGGGATATAAATCGAGGAGCGGGCTAATCTTTTTCCGGAACACCTGCAAAGCATCAGGCTTCCCATCGTACTGCAGCAGCCAAGTAGCACCGGGCACATAAGTCAGGGAGAACGGAATTACCTGGGCGACCGCTGGGCCCGCGGCCTCCCCCGCTCTTGCGGCCGGAGCACGGGCTACCACGTTTCCATCTATGGGCGCTGCTGCGGCTGCGGCCGCCACTCCTCCAACGGCTCCGTCGGGCGCAGACATCTTTTGCCCGTCCCCCCTTGGTTCTTTCTAGCACTTCCGCTTGTTGGGGCGGGGCTTCGCTTTCACGCCTTCCCTGCTCGGGGAAGACGCACGAGCGGGAGATTTTTGCGCCAAAGATGGCGGCGCTCTCAATTTTTCAGCCGGACGCCGCTGGCGGAGACCACAAGGCGTACTTCTACTGGTAAGCAGATGGGTTCTATCCTCTTTGTGATGCCAAGTTGTCGCGGGCGGAGGGGACGCGCTCGCCACGCTCGGGTCCGGGCTTCTGCTAGGTGGCTCGAGCGGTGGACCGGTCCCGGGGACAAGAGCAGCGCTCCGCACCCGTGAGTGAAAAGGGGGTGGTTTGGTTAGGGAGATTGTTCGTCACGCCACCCACGGGTCGTGGTGATGTTGGCACTACCGCTGCTGGTAACGGGGATCCCGGGAGACATGGTAGGGTGCAGCTGAGATGTTGTCCCCTCCGTGGGCAGGGGTTGGTGATCCCGGGGCCCGGTGGTGTAACGGGGAGGCCGGATGGCTGGGGTGGAGGGTGCAGGGGCAGCGCGGTGCCGGATGGCTCTGGTGTACTCACTCAGATAGACAATGACAGAGTCTCTAGTAAACCAAATGGCTGGATGGACGGGTCCCGCAGCCGGCTGCAGTGTTGTTGTTGTGCTCTCCCCGGACGGCCGATGGTGGCTGTCTTTTCCTGCACCAGCGGAGTTCCACTAACTCCTGCAGATGGCCACCACTGTCTGCCAACCTTGCTGTCAGTGCCTGGGCTCCTACCCAGACACACAAGTGTTCACTCCTCTCACTTTCACCTCCTGAACTAAACTGTCACTTTTCCCGCCTCCAGGCCTGTGAACTCCTCGGTGGGTGGGGCCAACCACCTGGCTCCGCCCCACCTGGTGTGGGCATCAGACTCTGGAGGGAGGCAACAAGGGTTTTGTGTTTGGCTGCTGTAACTGCCTAGGGTGGGGGGTGTGTGTGTGTTGTTACCTGTGACCCCTGGCTATTTCAGGGCGTCACAACCTCACAGCAGAGACCGGGTCATTGCTGGATGTTACACACAGCGACAGCAACGGGACGTCGCTGCTATGTCACTGAAAATTGTGACGTAGCAGCAACGTCGTTGTCGTCGCTATGTGTGAACCCAGCTTTATTAGTAGTTATTTAAGTTTTATCTAAGTAATTAGCATTTATTTGATTTTAGAGGTTTCACATGGAGATCTTTGTTGTTGTGATTGTCTATAATAAGTATTGAAAATGTCACAATTTTTTAAGCAAATATATTGTTAAAAGTTTTAGCAAAGCCAGGTAGGGCTGGGTTAAATCCTAGCACTGTAGGTCTTGATTAACATGCACCTGGCTAGCTTTGACTAAGGTCCAGGACATGTGTCAATCTGGGTCTCTGAGTTTGCTAGGGATTGAGCAGAGTGCAGTGTGTGGAAATTGCTGAAACATTAGGGTGTTTATTGTGAGCTGTGCAAGTTGAGTTGAAGACTTCTCTTGGTGCTGGAAGCTACAGGAGTGCCTGCTGAAGGGGACATCAAGATTGGTAGGACCATACCACTTGTTTGTGAAATGTTTGATCCAATAATACGAACTGTAACTGTGTAGGTGAGTCCGCTCTGACATATATGTGCATGCTGAATTAACTGTTTATTTGCTGTTAAATGTTTGTGTCCAGAAGAGGCTGTTTTTGGTTGTTGAATCCCTTGGAGTTTTAAGAAATCAATTAAACTACATATGTTTGGACCAAACCACATTACCTGTCTGAACGCTACCTAATGCCTACCTGAGAGTGTGAATCTCTACAATGTGCTATTGACATTAATTGTCAGTAGTTATCAATAGCAACCCATTCAATCCATACTGGCAAAAAAAGCAAACCATAGATGTCCAAAAAATTTAGTGACTTGTAATAATGAGAAATTAGTATTGAACACATGAAGAAAGAGAGGTTTAACCCCTTCACGACCTTGGACGGATCTATCCATCAAGGATCGTGTCCCGTTAAGCCCCGCCCCCTGCCGCGGGCAGGCGGCGGCGGTCGGCACACATATCAGCTGTTTTCAACAGCTGATATGTGTGCCTGCATGTTGCGAGTGGAATCCCTTCCACTCGCAACATTTAACACCTTAAATCTCGCTTCCAAAGTCTGGCAGCGAGATTTATATGCGCGCGGCCATGTTTTTTACTTACCGCCGCCCCCACCGGAAGTCATGTGAGTGATCACGTGATGTTCGGTGGTTGCCATCGTAGCACAGGGTCATGTGATGACGCCTGCAGCTACGAAGTTTCACTTTTGTTTTTCCTCGGCACGGAGCAGAGGGAAACCGGAAGTGACTGAATCTGTTGTTTACAGCTGTATAGCTGTGATCAGCAGATAAATAAGAGCGATCGGATTGCTGATCGCTATAGCCCCCTAAGGGGACTAGTAAAATGTAAAAAAAAAAGTTTTAAAAAAAAAAAGTTCAAATCACCCCATTGAAAATTAAAGGGTTAAAAAATAAATAAATATACACATATTTGGTATCTCTGCATTCAGAAATGCCCGATCTATCAAAATATAAAATCAATTAATCGGATTGGTAAATGGCGTAGTGGCAAAAAAATTCCAAACGCCAAAATTACGTTTTTTGGTCGCCGCATGTTTTACGCAAAATGCCATAACGGGCAATCAAAACGTAGCATCTGCGCAAAAATGATTCCATTAAAAATGTTAGCTCAAGACGCAAAAAATAAGCTGTCACTGAGCCATAGAGCCTGAAAAATGAGAATACTATGTGTTTTGGAAAATGGCGCAAAACTTACGCCACTTTTATTGGACAAACTTGTGAATTTTTTTTAACCCCTTAGATACAAGTAAATCTATACATGTTTGGTGTCTACAAACTCGCACCGACCTGAGGCATCACATAGATACATCAGTTTTACCATATAGTGAACACGGTGAATAAAACATCCCAAAAACTATTGTGCAATCACACTTTTTTTGCAGTTTTTCCACACTTGGAATTTTTTTGCTGTTTTCCAGTACAATATATGGTAAAACCTATGGTTTCATTTAAAAGTACAACTCGTCCCGCAAAAAACAAGCTCTCATATGGCAAGATTGACGGAATAATAAAAACGTTACGGCTCTCGGAAGAAAAGGAGCAAAAAACAAAAAACGCAAAAACGGAAAGTGCCCGGGGGCTGATGGAAAGTAATGACCTCAGCTGAAATCAATCTGTAATTACAAAGCATTCCTGTTACTCATTGAAAATTAATATCAGCTAGTTCAACAGATGGCCTTTAAAAAGGTGACCAATTACCAAGGTTCCATACTAGAAACATCTCATGATGGGTACAATCAGTGAGCTGTCTCAGGACCTTTGCAGCCTTATTGTTGCAAAGCATACTGGTGGCATTGCTTACAGAAGAAGTTCTAAACTACTGAAGGTTCCAGTGAGCACTGTTGGGGTCATAAACTGAAAGTTGAAAGAACAACATGACCATGTGCTCCCCGCAAGATTTCAGGCAGAGGAGTGAAAATAATTATCAGAGTTATCCAAGAGCCAAGGACCACCTGTTGAGAGCTATTAAAAGACCTGGAATCAGCAGGTACAATTTTTCAAAGAAAACAATAAGTAATACGCTCAACCTCCATTGCCTGTATGCACACTCACCATGCAAGACTCCATTGCTGAACAAAAAATATGTTGAAGCACTTTTAAAGTTTGCTCAACAACATTTAGACAAGCCTGTAAGATTCTAGGAGAATATAGTCTGGTCAGATCAAAATTTAACTCTATGGATGCCTTAATGCACATCATGTTTGGAGGCTAAAAGACAGCACTGCATATCACCCTAAAAACACCATACCATCTGTGAAGTTTGCAGGTCAGAAAATCATGGTATGGGGTTGTTTTCCAGTGTATGACAGTGGCAAACACAATGAATTGAGTGAGATCCTTGTTAAAAATTAGGTGTCATCTACCAGGATGATGAAAGTGAAATGATGGTGGATATTTCAGCAAGACAATGATTCCAAACACAGACTAGCAAGCTCACCCAGTTACTAGAGATGAGCGAACCGGTCCCGGTTCGGCTCGAGGTCGGTTCGCCGAACGGAGGTCCCGTTCGAGTTCGGCTCGTCGAACGTTCGACGAACCGAACTCGAACTGCATAGGAAACAATGGCAGGCAATCACAAACACAGAAAAACACCTAGAAAACACCCTCAAAGGTGTCCAAAAGGTGACAAACAACTCACAACACAACACAAACACATGGGAAAGTGACAAGGACATATACTCATGCGAAAACAAAACAGCTGGACAAGGAAAAAGAGGAGGACACACAGATATATGAGTATATGCAAGGAAACATCGATTCCATTATTGTGCAACTTGAGCCCTGCTCATTTTAGGCTTCCAATCATGATAAATTGCCTGAGCTCGCCACGTACGCCTTGGGGATCTTGTCGTGTCCTGCAGCCAGCGTTCTCTCGGAACCTGTCTTCAGTGCTGCTGGGGATCTGCTGGCAGATAAGCACACGTGTCTGTCCACTGACAATGTGGACATGGCTCTCAGAGGACTTTTCTTCCCCTGTGTCAGCCAGGGGACGGGAAAGGCACGCGTATTTTTGAGAGTGCTTCATGCAAAGCATCTTTTTCTTTTTCAAAAGGGGGCTCAACCGATCCCAGGCAAGTGGGGTGTGTGTGGCCCAGTTAGTGGAAACGAGGGAGACTGTGGTTGGAGTCCCCTCGCTGTGTTTCTATAAGAACCAAGATGAACAAGTCATGGCTCTCAGAGGACTTTTCTTCCCCTGGGTCAGCCAGGGGACGGGAAAGGCACGCGTATTTTTGAGAGTGCTTCATGCAAAGCATCTTTTTCTTTTTCAAAAGGGGGCTCAACCGATGCCAGGCAAGTGGGGTGTGTGTGGCCCAGTTAGTGGAAACGAGGGAGACTGTGGTTGGAGTCCCCGCGCTGTGTTTCTAAAAGAACCAAGATGAACAAGTCATGGCTCTCAGAGGACTTTTCTTCCCCTGTGTCAGCCAGGGGACGGGAAAGGCACGCGTATTTTTGAGAGTGCTTCATGCAAAGCATCTTTTTCTTTTTCAAAAGGGGGCTCAACCGATGCCAGGCAAGTGGGGTGTGTGTGGCCCAGTTAGTGGAAACGAGGGAGACTGTGGTTGGAGTCCCCGCGCTGTGTTTCTAAAAGAACCAAGATGAACAAGTCATGGCTCTCAGAGGACTTTTCTTCCCCTGGGTCAGCCAGGGGACGGGAAAGGCACGCGTATTTTTGAGAGTGCTTCATGCAAAGCATCTTTTTCTTTTTCAAAAGGGGGCTCAACCGATGCCAGGCAAGTGGGGTGTGTGTGGCCCAGTTAGTGGAAACGAGGGAGACTGTGGTTGGAGTCCCCTCGCTGTGTTTCTAAAAGAACCAAGATGAACAAGTCATGGCTCTCAGAGGACTTTTCTTCCCCTGGGTCAGCCAGGGGACGGGAAAGGCACGCGTATTTTTGAGAGTGCTTCATGCAAAGCATCTTTTTCTTTTTCAAAAGGGGGCTCAACCGATGCCAGGCAAGTGGGGTGTGTGTGGCCCAGTTAGTGGAAACGAGGGAGACTGTGGTTGGAGTCCCCGCGCTGTGTTTCTAAAAGAACCAAGATGAACAAGTCATGGCTCTCAGAGGACTTTTCTTCCCCTGTGTCAGCCAGGGGACGGGAAAGGCACGCGTATTTTTGAGAGTGCTTCATGCAAAGCATCTTTTTCTTTATCAAAAGGGGGCTCAACCGATTCCAGGCAAGTAGGGTGTGTGTGGCCCAGTTAGTGGAAACGAGGGAGACTGTGGTTGGAGTCCCCGCGCTGTGTTTCTAAAAGAACCAAGATGAACAAGTCATGGCTCTCAGAGGACTTTTCTTCCCCTGGCTCAGCCAGGGGAGCTGAAAGGCACGCGTATTTTTGAGAGTGCTTCATGGAAAGCATCTTTTTCATCTTGAAAATTGGGTCAACTGATGCCAGTCAAGTGGGGTGTGTGTGTGGCCCAATTAGTGGAAACAAGGGAGACTGTGGTTGGAGTCCCCGCGCTGTGTTTCTAAAAGAACCAAGATGAACAAGTCATGGCTCTCAGAGGACTTTTCTTCCCCTGGGTCAGCCAGGGGACGGGAAAGGCACGCGTATTTTTGAGAGTGCTTCATGCAAAGCATCTTTTTCTTTTTCAAAAGGGGGCTCAACCGATGCCAGGCAAGTGGGGTGTGTGTGGCCCAGTTAGTGGAAACGAGGTAGACTGTGGTTGGAGTCCCCGCGCTGTGTTTTACATGCTTTTAGAAGGGCATGACATGGCTTAGAGGTTGACTTTCAGCATCTGGAAACTGTTGGCTACCAAAATGCTGCCTTTCCAACCTTTTTAACCGAGGATTTTCGAGACCTTATGCCCATCGAAGTGCCCCAAGAGCCGATGCCCAGGCGCCACTCCTTCTCCAACAAAGGCGTTCACGCGCTACACCAGCATGTCGCACTAAACATCACTGATTCCTTGAGAAACTCTGTGTGACAGGGTGCTTTTCACCACAGATAATTGGCCCAGTAAGCATGGACAGGGGCGTTACATGTCGCTGACTGGGCAATGGGTTACTGTGGGGAGAGATGGAGAAGGGTCTGCTGTACAAGTCTTGCCGTCCCCACGAGTTGTTTCAATCCTTCTTCTGTATGTAGAAGTTAATACACTGCTTCTGCCTCTTCAACCTCGTGTGGGTCCTCCACCTTGGCGCAAACCCTGTGTGGTCAGGCCACCCTTCCTTGTAACTGCGCACAAGGACTACCACACACCTCCTTACTATGCTGGCAGCAGAGCTCAATGCCATCAGGCGGTCAAAGTTTTACTTTGAAATGTATGGGAAATGTGAGTCACACCGCTGAGAAGTTGTGGACGGTTAGCGCTGGATACCGAGTTTCATCCATGGTTGTCTCCACTCAACCAGCAGCCAGGGAAGGCCGGGTGCGACAATGATGCAAACATGGGTGCGGCCCTTCGCTGTGACAATGTGACACACGTGTCTTGTGTGGTTCACGTGTTGAACCTGGTTGTCCAGCAATTTTTAAAGCACTATCCTGGCCCACATGGCCTTCTGCAGAGAGCATGGTGTAACGCCTTCCTTGATCCACACACTCAGATGGGCTGTTAATGATAGGCTAGAGGGAAGCCACTCACCAAGCAGGACCCCTAGAACCCTGAAACCCTTTAACCCCTATACAGGGATTAGGAATTGCACAGGGCCCAAGGTGATTAATACCTGTGGAAGGCTGCAGTTCCAGAGAATAGTAGTCAGGCAGGGTCAAAACATTACTTGAGGAACAGGAACAGAATGGGACGGCCAGGACTTAATCAGAAAACAAGCAGAGGTGAAATGCGGATCGGCCAACAAGGTACATAAACAGCAAGCAGGAAAAGTAGTCAGGTAACAAGCACACAAAATCATAAAACTGAACTGGGGGTAAAAGTAACCAGAGGTCATAGCTATGTCTGGCAGTGGTCTGCAGACAGGATGGGCATAAAAAAGGGTGTGGTGTCTTCCCATTGGTTGTAGCTGAATGATGGTATTTCATCTGTGAGATACCCACCAGCTACATTCAGCCATAGATTCTGCATCTGTCAAGGTAATGCAGCCCAGTGGGTGAGCATAACCTGCGTCCACCTGCGCCGCTGGCATCGACTCCTCTCCCATCATCAGCACTATTCATGCAAGGAACACGTTGTCACCTGGCGACCGGAGTACAAATTGACGGAGCGGACTCCGTTGGTGACTTAACAGCCGTGTGCGGCAATGATGCAAACCTGGCTGCGGGACATCGTCAGGGCAATGTGACACACGTGCCTTGTATGGCTCACGTGTTGAACCTAATTCTCCAGCAATTTTTAAAACACCATCACGGCCTACATGGCCTTGTGCAGCGTGCACGCTCGCTATGTGCTCACTTCCATCGTGCGCACACAGCAGCTCAACAACTTTCGTCGCTACAGAAGTCTTTAGGTCTGGTGGTTAAACGCCTGAAATGCGATGTGCCCACACGCAGGAATTTGAATCTGCACATGTTGCAGCGTTTGTGGCAGCACCGCCGAACCCTGCTGCAATACGTTATGACATATAGCCTGGGATAACTTGATCCAGAGGTGGTGCAGATCACGCTGCTGGAGTGGTGTCAGATCAAGGACCTATGCACCCTGCTACACAGTTTACAAATGTCGACGAAGATGTTTAGCACTGGCAATGTCATTCTCAGCGTGACAATTCTGGTCATCCACATGATGGAGCACACTGTAATTATTATTCGGAGTCAGGTGTTGGGACAAGAGGAAGGGGAGGAAGTACAGGAGGAGTCATATGCGGAAGGGATAACAAGATCTACGAGGTCCAGATGGTCAGCGGCACCTATGCGGCAGTCATGGTGAGGGAGAGGGATTAACAAGGGCGCATAGTATCAGCAAAAAGTGTTGAGGAAGGTGCAGGAGCCCATGAAGAAATGGAGGACGAACTGGCGATGGGCATGGAAGACTCAGCAGATGAGTGAGAGCTTGCTCACATTATGGTTGTGCGAGGTTGTGGGGAGAGGGCAGAGGAAGGAGGCACGATTCTCACCTCTCTGCCACCAACACACCAAGGACTTGGTCCTCCTGGATGCACAAGACACATGAGCGGCTTCTTGCTGCACTACCTACAACATGACCCTCGGATTGTACGAATTCAAAGTAATCCAGAATACTGGGTTGCCACACTGTTAGATCCCCGGTACAAGACAAAATTTGGCAAAATAATTCCTGCCATAGAAATGGACGCACGTATACAGGAGTATCTGCAGAATGTGGTACGCAATCTTAGATCTACTTTTCCACTAAACACCAGTGCTGCACAGAATGAATCTCAACGCTTTGTCATGGATAGGAGGAAATGGTCTTTTACTTGTCCACATCTGAGGGACCGAGGGCTGGCTGCTGTGCTGAGATGGCGTTGAGTACGGTGTCCCTGCAGAGTTGCACTTTTGGTCATATACCAAAATGAGTTGAAAAAGGACAGATGCTGGTGGAAAGGGGAACAGGTGTGTTGGAAAGGGGAAAAAAGTTTTGGTCCGTGGATTTGGTGGTTAAGCAACAGTAACATTTGCTGAAGAAACACCATCTGTTACAGTGGGACTGGCAGATTTGGATAAAGTGGTATATACTATGTTACCGCTATATAATGAAAATTAATAAGAAAAGAAAGAGAAAGGTATATATCCCCATCAGCAGTCAGTGTCCACCGTGCTCCCAGTTGGAAAAGGAGAGGTTGGCAACTGGAAGGTTTTGTGGAGGATACAGAGCTATGTGGCTATGAAACTAATAGTAGCCTGAACCGAGTTAGACGCCATTCGGATCTGGAGACTGTGAGCCCTGTTAGCGTCACAGGGTCCACACGCCCACCCAGCCCAGGAACTCCCTGTTAACAACACAGGGGCCATTGAGTACGCTGACCGTGTGCGTAGGGGCACACCTGTGGACAGCAGGCGCATCAGCAGCAGCAGGCCTGTTAATGCCACTGGGCTGCACAAGCAGGACTGGTAGGACAGGAGCTGGTCTTAACCGTTCTGCGTTACCAACTGTGGTGGTGGCCTGCATCGACACCCTATCCTTGCCTACCTCTGGCCTAAAGCCGCAATGGGTTCAACACATGGAGGTGTGCTCTTTCGGAGCATAATAGAAGACTGCGCACCTCCTTGTTGGCTCCAGCCCCTTTTATAACCTGGGTCCGCCCCAAACCAGGGTGAACCACAATGCACCTCCTGGAGACAAAAGTAGAGTGACACGTCATGAGTGGCATAACTAGCGTCCTATTTGGAAACGCAACTTCAATGATGACCTCATGGCTGCCATGACCCAAACACCTCACCAGTCATCGTCTGACCATCAATAATGCGGTGACAAGTCATAGGGGTGGGCCTCTGCAAGCCATTTGGGAGGACACCTGATGCCCTGTGGTCTTTATGGGACCCCCACATCAGGGGCAGGGCCAAAGAGTTCATTACCGGACCTAGTCTCTGATGCAGTAAGTGCCTGAGCATGCTCAGTAGCATGAAATACTGTCTCTGAAAAAAGACTATCAGCTTTAGCATGGTGTCTAGGCACAAAACAGGACTTAGACCCGGCACGGAATGCAAGCACCTGTGCAAAGAGGCTTTTCACACTTAGTGTGGGAGCATGCGCTGTATCCCGAAATGAAGACTTAGCGTCAGGAATAGCACAGTCAGGCTGAGCATACTCACTAGGCGAAACACTGTAATTAGGCTGCAGCTGGGGTAAATCGGCACACGCATGCACACTAGCTGCCTCTCCACACTTAGACGTGGAGGGGAAATTGCTCTTGGAGATGCTGTCTATGAACAGAAGGAAAAGCTAAAGGAAGCCTGACTTTCTATCCCTCCGAATTATCAAATGCAGCAATGAATTCCATGAGTTTGCTATAACATTAGCATAGCAAAATGTGCATGAGGGTGTCATGTAGAGGTGCTATAAATAGCTTGGCACCAGTGGGGCACTAATGGAATACAACAGCCAGTTCTATGATGCCACTAAATGGCAGTATTTTTTGCTATCATTATAGCTTATTAAAAACAGAGCAGGAGGGTGTCCTGCACAGGTGCTGCACATAAATTTGCACAAGTGGGGCACTAATGGAGTACAACAGCCACTTCTTGTATGCCACTAGGTACACTGACTGTTTGCTAGTATAATGGCTTAGTTAAAAAGAGTTGGAGTGTGCAATGCAGGCAGACATGCTGCAAATATCTTTACAATAGTGTGAATAGACAAAAGTACAATAGCCACGTTTAGGATGCCACTAGGTACACTGACTGCTAGTATAATGGCTTAGTTAAAAAGAGTTGGAGTGTGCAATGCAGGCAGACGTGCTGCAAATATCTTTACAATAGTGTGAATAGACAAAAGTACAATAGCCACGTTTAGGATGCCACTAGGTACACTGACTGTTTGCTAGTATAATGGCTTAGCTAAAAAGAGTTGGAGTGTGCAATGCAGGCAGACATGCTGCAAATATCTTTACAATAGTGTGAATAGACAAAAGTACAATAGCCACGTTTAGGATGCCACTAGGTACACTGACTGTTTGCTAGTATAATGGCTTAGTTAAAAAGAATTGGAGTGTGCAATGCAGGCAGACATGCTGCAAATATCTTTACAATAGTGTGAATAGACAAAAGTACAATAGCCACGTTTAGGATGCCACTAGGTACACTGACTGCTAGTATAATGGCTTAGTTAAAAAGAGTTGGAGTGTGCAATGCAGGCAGACGTTCTGCAAATGTCATTGCACTAGTGTGACTAGACAAAAGTCCAATATCCACGTTTAGGATGCCACTAGGTACACTGAGTGTTTGCTAGTATAATGGCTTAGTTAAAAAGAGTTGGAGTGTGCAATGCAGGCAGACGTGCTGCAAATATCTTTACAATAGTGTGAATAGACAAAAGTACAATAGCCACGTTTAGGATGCCACTAGGTACACTGACTGTTTGCTAGTATAATGGCTTAGTTAAAAAGAGTTGGAGTGTGCAATGCAGGCAGACATGCTGCAAATATCTTTACAATAGTGTGAATAGACAAAAGTACAATAGCCACGTTTAGGATGCCACTAGGTACACTGACTGTTTGCTAGTATAATGGCTTAGTTAAAAAGAGTTGGAGTGTGCAATGCAGGCAGACGTGCTGCAAATATCTTCACAATAGTGTGAATAGACAAAAGTGCAATAGCCACATTTAGGATGCCACTAGGTACACTGACTGTTTGCTAGTATAATGGCTTAGTTAAAAAGAGTTGGAGTGTGCCATGCAGGCAGACATGCTGCAAATATCTTTACAATAGCGTGAATAGACAAAAGTACAATAGCCACGTTTAGGATGCCACTAGGTACACTGACTGTTTGCTAGTATAATGGCTTAGTTAAAAAGAGTTGGAGTGTGCAATGCAGGCAGACGTGCTGCAAATATCTTTACAATAGTGTGAATAGACAAAAGTAAAATAGCCACGTTTAGGATGCCACTAGGTACACTGACTGTTTGCTAGTATAATGGCTTAGTTAAAAAGAGTTGGAGTGTGCAATGCAGGCAGACGTGCTGCAAATATCTTTACAATAGTGTGAATAGACAAAAGTACAATAGCCACGTTTAGGATGCCACTAGGTACACTGACTGTTTGCTAGTATAATGGCTTAGTTAAAAAGAGTTGGAGTGTGCAATGCAGGCAGACATGCTGCAAATATCTTTACAATAGTGTGAATAGACAAAAGTACAATAGCCACGTTTAGGATGCCACTAGGTACACTGACTGTTTGCTAGTATAATGGCTTAGTTAAAAAGAGTTGGAGTGTGCAATGCATGCAGACATGCTGCAAATATCTTTACAATAGTGTGAATAGACAAAAGTACAATAGCCACGTTTAGGATGCCACTAGGTACACTGACTGCTAGTATAATGGCTTAGTTAAAAAGAGTTGGAGTGTGCAATGCAGGCAGACATGCTGCAAATATCTTTACAATAGTGTGAATAGACAAAAGTACAATAGCCACGTTTAGGATGCCACTAGGTACACTGACTGCTAGTATAATGGCTTAGTTAAAAAGAGTTGGAGTGTGCAATGCAGGCAGACGTGCTGCAAATGTCATTGCACTAGTGTGACTACACAAAAGTCCAATAGCCACGTTTAGGATGCCACTAGGTACACTGAGTGTTTGCTAGTATAATGGCTTAGTTAAAAAGAGTTGGAGTGTGCAATGCAGGCAGACATGCTGCAAATATCTTTACAATAGTGAGAATAGACAAAAGTACAATAGCCACGTTTAGGATGCCACTAGGTACACTGACTGTTTGCTAGTATAATGGCTTAGTTAAAAAGAGTTGGAGTGTGCAATGCAGGCAGACGTGCTGCAAATATCTTTACAATAGTGTGAATAGACAAAAGTACAATAGCCACGTTTAGGATGCCACTAGGTACACTGAGTGTTTGCTAGTATAATGGCTTAGTTAAAAAGAGTTGGAGTGTGCAATGCAGGCAGACATGCTGCAAATATCTTTACAATAGTGTGAATAGACAAAAGTACAATAGCCACGTTTAGGATGCCACTACGTACACTGACTGTTTGCTAGTATAATGGCTTAGTTAAAAAGAGTTGGAGTGTGCAATGCAGGCAGACGTGCTGCAAATATCTTTACAATAGTGTGAATAGACAAAAGTACAATAGCCACGTTTAGGATGCCACTAGGTACACTGACTGTTTGCTAGTATAATGGCTTAGTTAAAAAGAGTTGGAGTGTGCAATACAGGCAGACGTGCTGCAAATATCTTTACAATAGTGTGAATAGACAAAAGTACAATAGCCACGTTTAGGATGCCACTAGGTACACTGACTGTTTGCTAGTATAATGGCTTAGTTAAAAAGAGTTGGAGTGTGCAATGCAGGCAGACATGCTGCAAATATCTTTACAATAGTGTGAATAGACAAAAGTACAATAGCCACGTTTAGGATGCCACTAGGTACACTGACTGCTAGTATAATGGCTTAGTTAAAAAGAGTTGGAGTGTGCAATGCAGGCAGACGTGCTGCAAATGTCATTGCACTAGTGTGACTAGACAAAAGTACAATAGCCACGTTTAGGATGCCACTAGGTACACTGACTGTTTGCTAGTATAATGGCTTAGTTAAAAAGAGTTGGAGTGTGCAATGCAGGCAGACATGCTGCAAATATCTTTACAATAGTGTGAATAGACAAAAGTACAATAGCCACGTTTAGGATGCCACTAGGTACACTGACTGTTTGCTAGTATAATGGCTTAGTTAAAAAGAGTTGGAGTGTGCAATGCAGGCAGACATGCTGCAAATATCTTTACAATAGTGTGAATAGACAAAAGTACAATAGCCACGTTTAGGATGCCACTAGGTACACTGACTGTTTGCTAGTATAATGGCTTAGTTAAAAAGAGTTGGAGTGTGCAATGCAGGCAGACATGCTGCAAATATCTTTACAATAGTGTGAATAGACAAAAGTACAATAGCCACGTTTAGGATGCCACTAGGTACACTGACTGTTTGCTAGTATAATGGCTTAGTTAAAAAGAGTTGGAGTGTGCAATGCAGGCAGACATGCTGCAAATATCTTTACAATAGTGTGAATAGACAAAAGTACAATAGCCACGTTTAGGATGCCACTAGGTACACTGACTGTTTGCTAGTATAATGGCTTAGTTAAAAAGAGTTGGAGTGTGCAATGCAGGCAGACATGCTGCAAATATCTTTACAATAGTGTGAGTAGACAAAAGTACAATAGCCACGTTTAGGATGCCACTAGGTACACTGACTGTTTGCTAGTATAATGGCTTAGTTAAAAAGAGTTGGAGTGTGCAATGCAGGCAGACGTGCTGCAAATATCTTTACAATAGTGTGAATAGACAAAAGTACAATAGCCACGTTTAGGATGCCACTAGGTACACTGACTGTTTGCTAGTATAATGGCTTAGTTAAAAAGAGTTGGAGTGTGCAATGCAGGCAGACGTGCTGCAAATATCTTTACAATAGTGTGAATAGACAAAAGTACAATAGCCACGTTTAGGATGCCACTAGGTACACTGACTGTTTGCTAGTATAATGGCTTAGTTAAAAAGAGTTGGAGTGTGCAATGCAGGCAGACATGCTGCAAATATCTTTACAATAGTGTGAATAGACAAAAGTATAATAGCCACGTTTAGGATGCCACTAGGTACACTGACTGCTAGTATAATGGCTTAGTTAAAAAGAGTTGGAGTGTGCAATGCAGGCAGACGTGCTGCAAATATCTTTACAATAGTATGAATAGACAAAAGTACAATAGCCACGTTTAGGATGCCACTAGGTACACTGACTGCTAGTATAATGGCTTAGTTAAAAAGAGTTGGAGTGTGCAATGCAGGCAGACGTGCTGCAAATGTCATTGCACTAGTGTGACTAGACAAAAGTCCAATAGCCACGTTTAGGATGCCACTAGGTACACTGAGTGTTTGCTAGTATAATGGCTTAGTTAAAAAGAGTTGGAGTGTGCAATGCAGGCAGACATGCTGCAAATATCTTTACAATAGTGTGAATAGACAAAAGTACAATAGCCACGTTTAGGATGCCACTAGGTACACTGACTGTTTGCTAGTATAAATGGCTTAGTTAAAAAGAGTTGGAGTGTGCAATGCAGGCAGACGTGCTGCAAATATCTTTACAATAGTGTGAATAGACAAAAGTACAATAGCCACGTTTAGGATGCCACTAGGTACACTGAGTGTTTGCTAGTATAATGGCTTAGTTAAAAAGAGTTGGAGTGTGCAATGCAGGCAGACATGCTGCAAATATCTTTACAATAGTGTGAATAGACAAAAGTACAATAGCCACGTTTAGGATGCCACTAGGTACACTGAGTGTTTGCTAGTATAATGGCTTAGTTAAAAAGAGTTGGAGTGTGCAATGCAGGCAGACATGCTGCAAATATCTTTACAATAGTGTGAATAGACAAAAGTACAATAGCCACGTTTAGGATGCCACTAGGTACACTGACTGTTTGCTAGTATAATGGCTTAGTTAAAAAGAGTTGGAGTGTGCAATGCAGGCAGACATGCTGCAAATATCTTTACAATAGTGTGAATAGACAAAAGTACAATAGCCACGTTTAGGATGCCACTAGGTACACTCACTGCTAGTATAATGGCTTAGTTAAAAAGAGTTGGAGTGTGCAATGCAGGCAGACGTGCTGCAAATGTCATTGCACTAGTGTGACTAGACAAAAGTCCAATAGCCACGTTTAGGATGCCACTAGGTACACTGAGTGTTTGCTAGTATAATGGCTTAGTTAAATAGAGTTGGAGTGTGCAATGCAGGCAGACATGCTGCAAATATCTTTACAATAGTGTGAATAGACAAAAGTACAATAGCCACGTTTAGGATGCCACTAGGTACACTGACTGCTAGTATAATGGCTTAGTTAAAAAGAGTTGGAGTGTGCAATGCAGGCAGACGTGCTGCAAATATCTTTACAATAGTGTGAATAGACAAAAGTACAATAGCCACGTTTAGGATGCCACTAGGTACACTGACTGTTTGCTAGTATAATGGCTTAGTTAAAAAGAGTTGGAGTGTGCAATGCATGCAGACATGCTGCAAATATCTTTACAATAGTGTGAATAGACAAAAGTACAATAGCCACGTTTAGGATGCCACTAGGTACACTGACTGCTAGTATAATGCCTTTCTATTCCCTCCTAATGGTGAAATGCAGCGACGAAATCCCTGACCTTGGCCACACAGACGCTGTCTCTGTTTTCAGGACCTGTCACCTATGGCTCTGACCCTACCGGTTTGAGCCCTTAAAAGGACTGATAGAACGTGCTCTCCCTAAGCTGTCTAGCGCTGTGTATGGAGCGCATACAGCTGTATCGGCGATAGGACAAAGGACGGAGCTGCGACAGTGATGTCTGACACCAAAGACGCAGAAGAGATAATTGCGTCCTGGAGGAAAATGTCCGGTTTTATAATGCAGGGACATGTGACATGGACATCCTATCACACATGCCGTTGCTTCTCTGGCTAAAAGTCCACTTAGCTGTGTGTGTGTCTGGGATTGGCTGACATGCTGGCCCGCCCCACTACACGCGCGCGCTTAGGGAAGGAAGACAAGGAAAAAAAAAAAAAAATGGCGATCGCCATTATACAAACAGCAGTGATCTGAAGGCGCTGTTCCCGCACACTATACACTGAAATGTCATAATAGTGTGATTCACAGAGTAACTTACACTATTACAGCGGAAACCAAGCTAGGAATTAGCTGTTTTTTTGCTGCTAGAACCGTTCTCGAACATTTCTAGAACTATCGAGCTTTTGCAAAAAGCTCGAGTTCTAGTTCGATCTAGAACAGGCCCCAAAATCACTCGAGTCTAGAACTGGAGAACCTCGAACCGCGAACCGCGCTCAACTCTACCAGTTACATGGTGGTGTTAAGGAACAGTAGGGAATTGTTCATTGAAGCATATTAACCCCTTCACGACCGGCCGATTTTTCGCTTTCCGGGTTTTTTTTCGCCATTCTTTTTCTGAGAGATGTAACTTTTTTATTTTTCAGTCAATATGGTCATATGAGGGCTAATTTTTTGCGGAACGAGCTTTACTTTTAAATGAAATCATAAGTTTTACCATATAGTGTACTGGAAAACGGCAAAAAAATTTCAAATGCAGAAAAATTGCAAAAAAAAGTGCGATAGCACTATGGTTTTTGAGATATTTTATTCACTGTGTTCACTATATGGTAAAACTGATGTGTGGGTGTGATGCCTCAGGTCAGTGCGAGTTCGTAGACACCAAACATGTATAGGTTTACTTTTATATAAGGGGTTAAAAAAAAATCGGAAGTTTGACCGAAAAAAGTGGCGCACGTTTTACGCCATATTCCGTGACCCATAGCGTTCTCATTTTTCGGGATCTATGGCTCAGTGAAGGCTTATTTTTTGCGTCTCGAGCTGACGTTTTTAACGGTACAATTTTTGCGCAGATGCTACGTTTTGATCGCCTCTTAAAGCATTTTGCGCAAAAGTTGTGGCGACAAAAAGTCATTTTGGCGTATGGAATTTTTTTGCCGCTACGCCGTATACTGATCAGATTAATTGATTTTATATTTTGATCGGGCGTTTCTGAACGCGGCGATACCAAATGTGTGTATATTTTTTTCTTTTTTTAACCCTTTAATTTTCAATGGGTCGAATGGGGGGTGATTTGAACTTTTAGGTTTTTTCTTTTTTTTTTAATTTTTTAAAACTTTTTTTTAACTTTTTTTTTTTATTTTACTAGTCCCCCTAGGGGGCTATTGCGATCAGCATTCCGATCGCTCTGAACTATCTGCTGATTACAGCTGTAAACAGCAGGTACACTCTCTTTCTCTTTTTCTGTGCCGCTGGCACAGCGAAAGTGAAAGCAATTCATGTGTAGTACAGGAGTCATCACATGACCCTGTGCTACCATGACAACTAACGGAAGTCACGTGATCGCGTCACGTGACTTCCGGTATTGGGGGCGTAAGTAAAAGTTTACCGCGATCGTGCTTATAATGGCGCTGTCACATATTAACAGCTGATTTTCACAGCTGAGATGTGTGCCTGCTAGGCACGAGCAGAATCGTTATCTTCTTGTGCTGTTTAACCCCTTAAATGGCGCTGAGATGTGTGCCGATCGCGGCATGCTGCCGCCAGCAGACCGCGGGCAGTAACATTATGACCGCTAGGACGTAATTTTACAGCCCGCGGTCGTTAAGGGGTTAAAAAAAAATTAGATTAAGGCATTAAGTTTATAGGGCTTTACATGGCAATACATTGACTCCAATGCAATTTTCTGGACTGTGGCTGTCATTAACTAGTAACTGGATGATTACACTACCCTTGGGAAAAGGATATATTCCTTCATAATTTTATAGTGTCAGCAATAACTGGATACTGTCAGACTGTGTAGGGCAAAGTTGTTTGACACGTTTAATGGTAACACCAATTTTCAATATAATCATTTCCAGAAGGAACAACAGAAGAATTTCAAAACGCAGAGTTCTAATAAAAGATGCTCCAGAACTGTCCATGTAAGCCGAGAGTTATTGGGTGTTGCCAAACAGATCATACCATTATTAATTTTAATGTGACATCACAAGTGGGTGACCATTGCTCTTACATATTATTTTTTTATATTTGTCTGTATAACACCAAGATATTCGACAGACTAGACTAGTTGTAACATCACAACTGTGCTGCTATGATGGAAGATGTTATGGGATGAGTGATTCATCTTGTGTGTCATCACAAATCTGTAAAACTAAATGAAATATCCAGGTGTATGCTATCTAATCTGAGAGCAGCATAATGTAGAGTCTGAAACCTTGATTCCAACGATGTATCACTTATTGGGCTATTTGCTGAAGGTTTTGGTAAAATCACTGTTTTATCAGCTAGAGGTTATCACTAAAGGACTAGAAAACCAGCCGCTATTTAGTCCTCACCATTCATAAGCTCTATATAGCCCCATCCCCACCACTGATTGTCAGCTTTCTACCTATGTAGAGGCTACTCATAAATACCTAGGTCATAGAATCATAAAATCAAAGAATGGTAGAGTTGGAATAGACCTCCTGGGTCATCTAGTCCAACCCCCTGCTCAAAGCAGGATTCACTAAATCATCTCTGATAGATATCCGTTCAACCTCTTTTTAAAGACTTCCATTGAAGGAGAACTCACAACCTCTCGTGGCAGCCTGTTCCACTCATTGATCACTCTCACTGTCAAAAAGTTTTTTTCTAATATCTAATCTGTATTGCCTCTCTATCAGTGTCATCCCATTGCTTCTAGTCTTTCCTTGTGAAAATGAGAATAAAACTGATCCCTCTACAGTGTGACAGCTTTTAAGATATTTGTAGACAGATATTAGGTCTCCTCTCAGTCTTCTCTTTTGAAAGCTAAACAATCCTAAATCCTGTAACCATTCCTCATAGGACATGGTTTGCAGTCCAGTCACCATTCTGGTCACTCTTCTCTGAACTTGCTCTAGTTTGTTGATGTCTTATTTAAAATGTGGTGCCCAGAACTGGTCACAATATTCCAGATGAGGTCTGACCAAAGAGGAGTAAAGGAGGATAATGACTTCACGTGATCTAGACTGTATGCTTCTGTTAAAACATCCTAGAATGGTGTTTACCTTTTTTGCTGCTGCATCACACTGTTGACTCATGTTCAGTCTGATCTATTAGTATACCTAAGTCTTTTTCACACATGCTGTTGGTTAGCTCTATTCCTCCCATGCTGTATATGCTCTTTTCATTATTCTTGCCAAGATTCTTGCATTTCTCCCTGTTATAAAAACATTCTATTAGTTGCTGTCCATTGTTCCAGCTTGTTTAGATCTTGTTGAATCATCTCTCTTCTCTAGTATTAGCTATTCCTCCTAGCTTTGTGTAATCAGCAAATTTAATGAGTTTACACTTAATTCCTTCATCTATATCACTGATAAAGATGTTGAACAACACGGGGCCCAGGACAGAGCCCTGTGGTACCCCACTTGCGACAGTCTTCCAACTGGATGTGAAACCATTTATGACCACTCTTTGACTCCGATCACTAATCCAGTTACGAATCCATCTAACAGTTGCCTTGTCCATTGCACACTTGGTCATTTTTTCAATAAGGATTGTATGAGATACTTTGTCAAATGCTTTGCTGAAGTCAAGATATACTATATCTACTGCATTTCCCTGATCCACCCAGTCAGTGATTTTGTCATAGAAGGAAATTAAGTTAGTCTGACATGACTTATTAGTTACAAACCCATGCTGGCTCTGGTTAACCACTTCATTCTCATCCAGGTACTTGCATAACTGTTGTTTAATAATTTGTTCAAAGATCTTTCCTGGTATAGAAGTCAGGCTCACAGGCCTGTAGTTCCCTGGGTCCACCTTTTCCCCTTCTTGAAGATAGGGACAACATTCGCTCTTCTCCAGTCTTCTGGAACTTCTCCTGTTCTCCGAGAATTTTCAAAAATTATGAAGTTGTTCTAATATTTCCTCTGCTATCTCCTTCAGTACTCTGGGGTGTAATTCATCTAGACCTGGGGACTTGAATTCATTTATGTTAGCTAAATATTCCATCACTGTCTCTTTGTTTATAGATGGCCTGTATTCTTCCAATCCTTCAATAGAACGGTGAAGATCAGTTGATTTTACATTTACTTTTTCAGAGAAAACAGATGCAAGATAGAAATTTAAAAGTTTGGCCTTCTAAACTTCATTTTTTACAACTTCCCCATTTTCATCCTATAAAATTCCTATAACATCTTTGACTTTTCTTTTACTTTTGACATAACTCCAAAATCCTTTTTTATTGCTTTTGACATCTCTTGCAAGCCTTATTTCATTATCTGCTTTGGCTAATCTGATGTGTGCCCTGCAGGTTTTGCAAACTGTCTTATATTCTTCTTTAGATATAATAATAATAATAATAATTATTAATAATTTTATTCATTTAAATAGCGCTATTAATTTCACAGCGCTTTACATACAGTTAGGTCCAGAAATATTTGGACAGTGACACAAGTTTTGTTATTTTAGCTGTTTACAAAAACATGTTCAGAAAGACAATTATATATATAATATGGGCTGAAAGTGCACATTCCCAGCTGCAATATGAGAGTTTTCACATCCAAATCGGAGAAAGGGTTTAGGAATCATAGCTCTGTAATGCATAGCCTCCTCTTTTTAAAGGGACCAAAACTAATTGGACAAGGGAGTCTAAGGGCTGCAATTAACTCTAAAGGCGTCTCCCTCGTTAACCTGTAATCAATGAAGTAGTTAAAAGGTCTGGGGTTGATTACAGGTGTGTGGTTTTGCATTTGGAAGCTGTTGCTGTGACCAGACAACATGCGGTCTAAGGAACTCTCAATTGAGGTGAAGCAGAACATCCTGAGGCTAAAAAAAAAGAAAAAATCCATCAAAGAGATAGCAGACATGCTTGGAGTAGCAAAATCAACAGTCGGGTACATTCTGAGAAAAAAGGAATTGACTGGTGAGCTTGGGAACTCAAAAAGGCCTGGGCGTCCACGGATGACAACAGTGGTGGATGATCGCTGCATACTTTCTTTGGTGAAGAAGAACCCGTTCACAACATCAACTGAAGTCCAGAACACTCTCAGTGAATTAGGTGTATCTGTCTCTAAGTCAACAGTAAAGAGAAGACTCCATGAAAGTAAATACAAAGGGTTCACATCTAGATGCAAACCATTCATCAATTCCAAAAATAGACAGGCCAGAGTTAATTTTGCTGAAAAACACCTCATGAAGCCAGCTCAGTTCTGGAAAAGTATTCTATGAACAGATGAGACAAAGATCAACCTGTACCAGAATGATGGGAAGAAAAAAGTTTGGAGAAGAAAGGGAACGGCACATGATCCAAGGCACACCACATCCTCTGTAAAACATGGTGGAGGCAACGTGATGGCATGGGCATGCATGGCTTTCAATGGCACTGGGTCACTTGTGTTTATTGATGACATAACAGCAGACAAGAGTAGCCGGATGAATTCTGAAGTGTACCGGGATATACTTTCAGCCCAGATTCAGCCAAATGCCGCAAAGTTGATCGGACGGCGCTTCATAGTACAGATGGACAATGACCCCAAGCATACAGCCAAAGCTACCCAGGAGTTCATGAGTGCAAAAAAGTGGAACATTCTGCAATGGCCAAGTCAATCACCAGATCTTAACCCAATTGAGCATGCATTTCACTTGCTCAAATCCAGACTTAAGACGGAAAGACCCACAAACAAGCAAGACCTGAAGGCTGCGGCTGTAAAGGCCTGGCAAAGCATTAAGAAGGAGGAAACCCAGCGTTTGGTGATGTCCATGGGTTCCAGACTTAAGGCAGTGATTGCCTCCAAAGGATTCGCAACAAAATATTGAAAATAAAAATATTTTGTTTGGGTTTGGTTTATTTGTCCAATTACTTTTGACCTCCTAAAATGTGGAGTGTTTGTAAAGAAATGTGTACAATTCCTACAATTTCTATCAGATATTTTTGTTCAAACCTTCAAATTAAACGTTACAATCTGCACTTGAATTCTGTTTTCAGAGGTTTCATTTCAAATCCAATGTGGTGGCATGCAGAGCCCAACTCGCGAAAATTGTGTCACTGTCCAAATATTTCTGGACCTAACTGTACATTTGCAATGCTGTCCCCAGTGGGGCTTACAATCTAGAGTCCCTATCTGTATGTCTTTCAAGTGTGGGAGGAAACCGGAGTACCCGGAGGAAACCCACGCAAACACGGGGAGAACATACAAACTCCTTGCAGATGGTGTCCTTGGTGGGATTTGAACCCAGGACCCCAGCACTGCAAGACTGCAGTGCTAACCACTGAGCCACCATGCCTCCCTCTTTCCATTTGATAAACATTTCTTTTCTTCCTTTTTAGCATGTGTTTAAGTTCTGTGTTCTGTGTGTAAGGTCCAACTAGTTCAACCTTCCTCCACCAATTATACATTTTGACACTAAATCATTTATAACCGACAATGTTGTGTGTATTGAGGAAATCATCCAGCCCTTTTTTAAATGTTGTTATAGTGTCTACCATTACTACCATTACTACCTCTTGTGGTAGGGTATTCCACAGTCTGACAACTTTAACTATAAAGAACCCTTTCCTATTTAGCTGCCGGAATCGCTTTTCCTCCACTTGCAGTGTATGGTCCCTGGTCCTTAGTAGTGTCTTTGGAAGGAATAAGTCATGTGCCAATCCTTTACATTGACCATACATGTATTTATACATATACCGTATTTTTCGGACCATAAGATGCACTTTTTTCCCCCCAAATGTTGGGGGAAAGTGGGGGGTGCGTCTTATGGTCTGACTATAAGGCTGCGGGGAATGAGGGTGCCGCGGTGCAGCGGGTCATCGGCGGCACGAGCAGGCTGTAACAGCCTGCCGTGACCACGTGGGCCCGCTCATTACATATGCACGCCCATCCTCCCGCCCATCATCTCTCAGCGAAACCGGCGCTGACAGGTGGGCGGGGTGATAGGCGGGGGGGGGGGGTGCGTGCATAATTAGCAGCCGGCCGTGATCACCCCTGGCAACTACAGCCTGGAGTGATCATGTGCGGCTGTATTCACTGCCCCCCGTGCATCATTATCAGCGCGGGGTGCAGTGAATCAGTGTACTCACCCGTCACCGTGTGTGGAGCCGCCCCCCTGCAGCATCGCGTCTTCCTGTCTGTGCCGGCGGTCAGCTGATCTGGACACTAGCGGCACGCACCGCGATGACGTCATCGCTGTGCGCGCCGCTAGAATCCACCAGAATCGATCATCTTACCGCCGGCACAGACAGGAAGACGCGATGCTGCAGACACTGGTGACGGCTCCACACAGCGGCGCTGCAGCTGAGACAGAGATCGGTGCTTCAGGGAGTGAGGAAGGGTAAGTATAAACGTTTATTTTTTTTTTCCTGTGCCACAGGATACACTGTTACGAGGGGGACCCGGGGAAGCGTGCCAAGATGGGGAATGGACAGCTTCCGCCGGTCAAGGTCCACTGTGCAGTGTAAGGGACCGCTGCTATGGTGGGTGAAGAGTGAGCGGGTTGCTGCTAGCAATCGTCTGGAATGTCACAGACGATCTATGTACACCGATCTGCCCTAACCCGTGTGGGTTGTATGGCAGGGATCACACGGCTCAGTGTACCTGTTGCACGGGGAAGCACAGAGGTGCCCACGCACGTGTGCCAGTGGAAGTCACGAGAATATGGCACGAGGGTAGCACAGAGGTGCCCACGCACGTGTGCTTTCAATAACCAGGTGAGTCCGGTGGAGACTCGAGGAGCTCACCTGGGACAGGAACACAGCCTGTTGAAGGAGCTACTGCCGGAGCAGCAAGGCAGGGACACGGCCTGCAAACCAGGTGCTGCCTAAGCAGCAAGGGCCAAGCCCACAGAAGAGGATAATGCCTGAGCAGTGGCGTGGCAGCACGCTGCCAGACATCCAAACATAGAAGGACAGTCGCGCGCCGCCATGATGGCAGGGGGAGCTTTTAAGGAGGTGTAGCTCCAGCCAAGGGCGGGCGCGAGGCGGAGATGACGGACTTTACCCAATCAGGATCCACGACATCCCAGCCTGGCCAGTCAGGATTCACCACGTCACCAGCCTTGTCATCAAGCCGTGTGACGTCAGTGGGCGAATCAGGATCCACCAAGCATAGCACACGCTCACCCTCCTACCTCTGGGAAATAGAGGCGGGATCCTCGGTCTCACAATGTGTAGAGATAACGGGAGTCTCACTGCTTCCCTGAGCAGCAAACCTCTGCACATTGCGCAACCTCACAGACCTTTGAGGCTGCTGAGCAGGAGGAGCTGCGGCAGGCAAGGAATGGGAGACCGCCTCATTTCTTGCAACAGGAGTACCACTAGGTGTCACCCTTGTGCTGCCTCTCTGAGGAGGTTTCTCCTGCACTCTGCGCAGTCTGGCAGACCTTCGGCGCTGCTGAGCAGGAGCGCTCGTGGCAGGCAAGGAGACTGTCTCATTCCTTGCCACAGGAGAGCCACGAGGTGTAACAATACACGCCATTTACCAGGATGGATGGGGGCATTTCATGAGCAGGATGGATGGGGGCATTTCATGAGCAGGATGGATGGGGGCATTTCATGAGCAGGATGGATGGGGGCATATCATGAGCAGGATGGATGGGGGCATATCATGAGCAGGATGGATTGGGGCATTTCATGAGCAGGATGGATGGGGGCATTTCATGAGCATGATGGATGGGGGGCATATCTTGAGCAGGATGGATGGGGCATATCATGAGCAGGATGGATGGGGGCATATCATGAGCAGGATGGATGGGGGTATATCATGAGCAGGATGGATGGGGGTATATCATGAGCAGGATGGATGGGGGGTATATTATTAGCAGGATGGGGGGTATATGAGCAGGATCATATACAAGGCATGAGGATCCTTATCAGAATGGGGTACCTTAGTAGAGAATTTGGGGACATTACCCCCATAACAGTGTCAGCAGCAGATCCTCGCCCCAAAACAGTGTGTCATGACCATATTTTTTGGTTAAAATTTTATTTTCCTATTTTCCTCCTCTAAAACCAGGGTGCGTCTTATGGTCAGGTGCGTCTTATAGTCCAAAAAATACGGTAAATGAAATCTCCTCTGAGACTTCTTTTTTCTAAGCTAAACAAATCCAAAGTTTTCATCCTCCCATCCTATCTAGTTGCCCACCTTTGAACTGAATCTAACTTCTGAATATCCTTTTTAAAATGTGAAGTCCAAATCTGGATCCCATATTCCAGATGTGGCCTTACAAGTGATTTATAGATGGGTAACAATAAATTGGGATCGCGGGATCTAATCTCTCTTTTTGTAGAACCTAAAATCTTGCTTGCTTTAGCAGCTGCTGCTTGACATTGAGTGCTGCTGCTCAGCTTATTTGTAACAAGAATACTCAAGTACTTCTCCTGTTCTGTAGTCCCGAGTTTACTTCCATTTAATGTATTTACAGCAATACTATTACTCTGTCCTAGGTGCATTACTTTACAATTATTAATATTAAATCTCATTTGCTAAGTGTCTGCCCATTCAAATATCTTGTCCAGATCATTTTGTAATATTGTACTACTAGGCCCTGTGCACATGCTGCATTTTTTCTGTGTTTTTTTTTGAAAATCTGCATCAAACTCTGCATGTCTCTCTTGAAGAAAGCAAGGTCAATGGGTTTTTTGATTAGCTGTGCACACACTCCTTTTTTTTCCATCCGGTTTTGGGGCAGTTCTTGATGCAGAAAAAATCTGCAGCATGTCAATTATCGTTCGAGTTTAGCAGCGTTATTCACTAATTAACTTCAATGTTGTCATGAAATAATGATGCTAAACCACAGGTCTGTTCACACTGAGTAGTTTTCTGTCTGGTTTCATAGCGTTATTTCAACTTAAGAAGATCAGGAATCTCCCTCTCTCTATCTCTATCTCTATCTCTCTCGTTCCATGATGATTCAAGCACTGCTACATCCGAAATTACAGAGTGCAATCATTGAACATGACTGAATGCTGTAACTGCAGGCAGAAAGTGAGCTGCGATCAGTGGTTACATCCCTCAGGTTAGTGACAGTCAGAGCTGGACATTCATCTGTGACCACAGGTAACCTGAGTGATGTCACAAGGTGAATTGCATTCATGCCGTCGGATCACTGGGTTTTCCTGCAGATCCACCGGCATGAAGTCGATTCACCTTGTCATGTCACCAGGGTTCCCTGGACCTTACTGGAGGAAACTCTGGTGAAATAGATGCCCTTGTCCCTGAGGCGATCAGTAGTTCAGTAACCCTGGGTCATTATGGTAAGTGTGTAGTACCACAGGTCGCAGAAGAACTCACACACAGGCAGCAATGTCTTTCAGGGTCTTTTCTAGTGGTAATGTGAGACAACCCGGGCAATGCTATAATGAACCAGGTGGAACCAGATATCCCTTCGACTGATGTAGGGGTGACTGACTTCCTAGCCCTTTTTGTTTGGGGTGACTCCTTACTTGAAGTCCTGCAGAAATCACCCAGGGAAGTTGCAACTGTCGTTCTCCCCTTTCTGGCCCGTTTGCTGACAGCGTGGACCAAGGATAAGATGGATCCAGGCTCCTTATGGGCCCCCTCGTTGCTATTGATGCTGTGGACTCTGTGTGGTTCGGTGAGGTACATCCAGCACCCTCACCAGCAGGTTTAGCAGGCCAAGTAAATGGGTTCCTGCTTTAGGGACCTGTTTCCCTGTGCAGGCTTGGTCTACCGGTAGTCTCCTTACTCAGCCACCTCTTCACTAGGTGGATTTCAGGCAGCACCACTGGGTAGCCACTCTCCCCTGCCAGCAGCCACTACAGGTGTAGGGTCTGACAGTGTCCTGCTCCTCTGCTCTACACCTCAGACGCGGATGCTCACCTCCTACTTCTCTGACTTCCACTGCACAACTCCTCTGTCTCCAGTCCCACTACCCACCACTAGCTAGGATGTGAGGGCTACGCCCCCTCCCTGGGTCCGCCCAGGGGTCCCCTCTAAGCTGTGTGTGTGTCCTGGTTACTAGGTGTCTGTGTGTCCACACCCTAGTCAGCCTTTGGGATTACCTGTTTTGTACTGACCCAGGCGTGGGTGCAGTACTCAGTGGTGCTTGACCAGGTCAGGGGCACCACATTGTAACATCAGCCGGAGACCCGGTGGCAATCACGAGGTTACAATGCCTGAACCCACGCGATTGCTATGACAAAAAAAGCACAAAAAAACATGAAATAAAGCATATAAAAAGCATGAAAAAAACCATGAAAAATCACAAAAATGCAAGACCAGCTTTTCTAATGCTAAAAAATGCTAAAAATTGCCTTGTGGGTACAAAGCTTTAAAATAAACTTTTACAACTGACATTACAGGTGGTATCAACATCATATTTTATCCCATTTGCCACCGCACCAGGGCAATGGGATGAGCTGTTTTTTATCTTCTTTATTGTCAATTGTCATCTTTTCTCTGCTGAGAAGGATGCACATAATTTTTTTTTTTTATTACCTCACCTAGCATTATTGACAACATTTTTCTTTCTTGCTGGCCCAAAAAACACCACATCAAGAACTGTTCCGAAACTGCAATAAAACCGCATCAGAAATGCATAAGTTTTTTACGTTTTGTTTTTGCCACAGAGTGCAAATTTTCTGCACCCAATCTGCAGAGTGTGTACATAGCCTTAGGCGGGCTTTGCACGTTGCGACATCGCCGGCCGATGCTGCGATGTCGCACGCGATTGTGCCCGCCCCCGTCGCAGGTACGATATCGTGTGATAGCTGGCGTAGCGAAAACTATCGCTACGCCAGCTTCACACGCACTCACCAGCCCTGCGACCGTCGATCTGGCCAGCGACCCGCCTCCTTCCTAAGGGGGCGGGTCGTGTGGCGTCACGGCGACGTCACACGGCAGGCGGCTAATAGGAGCGGAGGGGCGGAGATGAGCAGGATGTAAACATCCTGCCCAGCTCCTTCCTTCCGCATATCCTACGGAAGCCGCAGTGACGCCGGTAGGAGATGTTCCTCGCTCCTGCGGCTTCACACACAGCGATGTGTGCTGCCGCAGGAACGAGGAACAACATCGGACCGTCGCGTCAGCGTAATTATGAATTACGCCGACGCTGCAATGATGATACGATTACGAAGATTTTGCGTTCGTTAATCGTATCATCAAGGCTTTACACACTACGATATCGCATGCGATGCCGGATGTGCGTCACTTTCAATTTGACCCCACCGACATCGCACCTGCGATGTCGTAGTGTGCAAAGCCGCCCTTAGGGTCCATTTTTAATAGCCTACATAATTTGGTGTCATCAGCAAAGACTGACATTTTACTCTCAATCCCATCCACAAGGTCATTAATAAAGAGATTAAAAAGAATCGGTCCTAGCACAGATCCCTGCGGCACCCCACTGCTGACTATAGCCCAATTAGAGAACGTAACCTTTATGACTACTCTTTGATTCCTATCTTTTAGCCATTTCCTTACCCATCTGCATATAGTTTCCCCTAGTCCCTGCTTCTGGAGCTTCATTACAAGACTGTTATGTGGGACAGTATCAAATGCCTTTGAAAAGTCCAAATAACTCATATCAGTTGCATTACCAATATGCAGATTTGCACTTACCTCCTCATAGAAACACAACATGTTGGTTAGACACGACTTATAATTCATGAATTCATGCTGGTTATCAATTATTATATTATTCTCTCTAATATATCGTTGCATGTCATCTCTTAAAATGCCCTCAAAAACCTTGCACACCACTGTTGTCAGAGAATTACTGGACGGTAGTGGCCTGGATCCACCCTCTTACGATTCTTAAATATTGATACCATGTCAGCAATTCTCCAATCCTGAGGTACCAATCCTATTACAAGAGAGTCTAAGAAGATAAGATACAGCTGACTGTCAATTATTGAGCTCAATTCCCCTAATAATTGGGGAATTTGTCAATTTTCAATTTACTCAAATGGAGGTGTACTTCTTTTTGTGTTAAATTAGTTGTATCAGGGGGGAGTTTGATTTTTTGCCTTGTTGAATGATCCCTGGAACACTCAGTTCCTTGGTGAACAAAGATGAAAAGTGCCTGTTTAGTATCTTAGCTTTTTCTTTGTCTCCGATAATTATCCTGTTAGAATCTTTTATAGTGGTGTGACAAAGTTATACAGGGTTCAGCTTTCAGAGAACTGGTAGATGTGTAGCATATAAAACATATATTAATTAAAATTGCAGTATCTAGCAAAGTAAGTGATAAATCACTGGAATCAGGGGGTCTGCCTCTATATCATGCTGCTGTCAGATGTGTTTACATAGCAGGGACACATTTGTAAGATTATCTCAACATTTTTTAATGCATTCAATTATGGAAATTATTTTTATTATAAGATCTATTGTTTAAAATGTACTTTGTTTGTGGGACAACAACTTAAATAGATTACTGTCACGCCTGTTTTTGGAAACTAGTGGCAGCCTCTCATCTCTATCGGGTTATCCACATTTAAATGTGGTTTCGTTTCCTTTAGTACCTAAACGGTCAAGGCCAGTTTTTCTGCTCGCAGATTCTCCAGCAGTGATTAGCTCAGTTTGTCAGCTGCAGTAGCTTTGTAGTCACGCACTTCAGGTTTAAATAGAGGTGATACCAGCAATCCCTGTTGAAGATGCAAGCCCATTTGTTCTCTGGCCGTATTGGCGAAAGGACCTGTAGGCTTGTTCCTGCATTTGGATTTTATCCTTTGTTATTTTCCCTGTTCGTCTTTCCTTTCTCTATATCTATTAGTGCATCAGTGGAGCTAACGTCTGCCAAAAGCCAACGCACTAGTCAGTGCCACTATAGGGCTTATCTTAGTGTTTCAGGTTCCTGTTCAGTGACAGGTGAGGAGACTCTATAGGGCCTGGTTAGGAGTAGAGATGAGCGAACCGGTCGCGGTTCGGCTCGAGTTCGGTTCGTTGAACGGACGTCTCGTTCGAGTTCGGTTCGGCGAACGTTCGATGAACCGAACTCGAACCGCATAGGAAACAATGGCAGGCAATCACAAACCCATAAAAACACCTAGAAAACACCCTCAAAGGTGTCCAAAAGGTGACAAACAACTCACAACACAACACAAACACATGGGAAAGTGACAAGGACATATACTCATGCGAAAACAAAAGAGCTGGACAAGGAAAAAGAGGAGGAGACACAGATATAGGCATGGCACGCCCTTCTGAAATCATGTAAAACACTGCAAGGTGACGCCAAGCGGAGTCTCCCTTTTTTCCAAAAATTGGGCCACACACACACACCCATTCCTTCAGTGGCAGCACTTGTGCCCCAGTTGTACACTTCACAGCTAGATTTGCATCAAGCACATTCAAAATATGCCATACTTAACCGTCCCCAGGATCACACCGGGGTAGGTAGCAAAGTCTTTCCTGATCCCAGCTCTGTGCATCTTGGATCATTTTTAAAAACAATGTAAGCAAGAGTTACTCCAAGCGGAGTCTCCCTTTTTTCCAAAAATTGGGCCACACACACACCCACCCCTTCAGTGGCAGCACTTGTGCCCCAGTTGTACACTTCACAGCTAGATTTGCATGAAGCACATTCAAAAATATGCCATACTTAACCATCCCCAGGATGACACCGGGGTAGGTAGCAAAGTCTTTCCTGATCCCAGCTCTATGCATCTTGGATCATTTTTAAAAACAATGTAAGCAAGGGTTACTCCAAGTGGAGTCTCCCTTTTTTCCAAAAATTGGGCCACACAGACACCCCATCAGTGGCAGCACTTGTGCCCCAGTTGTACACTTCACAGCTATATTTGCATCAAGCACATTCAAAATACACAAGCATTTACTCTCCCCAGGATGACACAGGGGTAGTAAATTCCTTGTGGATCCATGACTTGTTCATTTTGATGAACGTTAGTCTGTCCACATTGTCACTGGACAGACGCGTGCGCTTATCTGTCAGCACACACCCAGCAGCACTGAAGACACGTTCAGAGACAACGCTGGCAGATGGACACGACAAAATCTCCAAGGCGTAAGTGGAGAGCTCTGGCCATTTTTCATGATTTGAAGCCCAAAATGAGCAAGGCTCCATTTGCAAAGTAATGGCATCGATGTTCATTTGGAGATACCCCTGTATCATCCTCTCCAGCCGTTGACTATGTGTCAGACTTGTTGTCTCTAGTGGCCTTGCAAAGGAGGGTCTAAAAAAATTATGAAAAGATTCAATAAAATTGCTGTTACCAGCACCAGATACGGTGCTACTGGTACGGGTAGACTGTTGAAGATGACGAGACCGTCCCATGTTTGTCAAGTTACAACTGGGAGATTCACTCCCTGCACCTGCACGGTTGTTTGGTGGAAAATCCGAGCTAAGATCGAGTAACAGCTTCTGCTGATACTCCTGCATACGTGCGTCCCTTTCTATGGCTGGAATTAGGTCACAAAATTTGGACTTGTACCGCTAAGTGTGGCAAGCCAGTAGTCATCATCACTTCTAATTTTGACAATACGAGGGTCATGTTGGAGGTAGTGCAGCAAGAAGGCGCTCATGTGTCTTGCGCAGCCATGCGGACCAAGTCCACGCTGTGTTTGTGGCATAGAGGTGCTAACCGTTCTTTCTTCCTCTGACATCTCCCCCCAACCTCTTTCAACTGAAATTTGACCAAGGTATCCCTCATCTGCTGAGTCTTCCATGTCCATGGACAGTTCGTCCTCCATTTCTTCATGTTCTCCTGCACCTTCCTCAACATTTCGCCTGCTACCATGCGCCCTTGTTGATCCCTGTTCCCCATGGTCCCATGCCTGCCGCGTTGGTGAGGATGAACGTCTGGACCTTGGTGATGTTGTTTTGTCTTGCGCATATGAATCCTCCTGTAGTTCCTCCCCTTCCTGTTGTCCCACCCCCTGACTCCGAATAGTGTTTAGCGTGTGCTCCAGCATGTAAATGACTGGAATTGTCATGCTGATAATGGCATTGTCAGCGCTAAACATATTCGTCGCCATGTCGAAACTGTGCAGAAGGGTGCATAGGCCCTTGATCTGAGACCACTCCATCAGGGTGATCTACCCCACCTCTGCATCTCGTTGGCTCAGGCTATACGTCATGACATATTGCACCAGGGCTCGGCAGTGCTGCCACAGTCGCTGTAACATGTGGAGAGTCGAATTCCAGCGTGTCGCCACATCGCATTTCAGGCGATGAACCGGCAGGCCGAAAGACTTCTGGAGCGATGCAAGTCGCTCAGCTGCGGCGGTTGAACGGCTGAAGTGAGTGAGCAGACAGTTTTTGTGCCCTGGTCAGAAAGCCATCTAGGTGGGGATAGTGTGTTTAAAAATTGCTGGACAACAAGGTTCAACACGTGAGCCATACAAGGCACGTGTGTCACCTTGCCCAGGCGAAGGGCCGCACCCAGGTTTGCAGCATTGTCGCACACGGCCTTACCAGACTGCAGGTTGAGTGGAGACAACCATTTATTAAACTCAGTCTCCAGAGCTGCCTGTGCAGACATGGGGCTCAGTGGGTGCTCTCGTCCACTAAAACCCGCCGCCTTTAGAAAGACAGCGTGGCTCAGGGCTCATCCCAACTGAACACCGGCCTCCTTAACCGTGGGCGTAACACTACTCAGACAACACAGGATGAGGGAACCACAATAATTAGACTTTATTGGATCCCCAAACAATTAACGGCACATAACACATAACCAGCAAAACACATAAATGTAAAAGGCAAGAGGGATTTAGAATGTCCTTGCCTCAGAGGTTCCAGGGCCGCTCACTCCAATCCAGCAGCACCCCGCATTTGGTGGGCACCCACCAAGAAAGGAATAGCGCCAGATTTAGGAAGCTGGCTGAGGTCTGCAAAGTCTGTTCCAGGTGACTGAACTGTCCCAACCTGAGTGTCCTCCTTAGGTAGTCCTGTATGATGTTACAATCCTGGCAGCCGGGGTCGAAATCCCTAGGCTGTGAATATGGTCTCCAACCGGAACCGGAGCCCCTAGATTGAAGTCATAAGATATCCTGATCCTCTAGTCAGCTCCTGAGAGCTTAGACTGGATCCATCAGCATCCATCAACCTTCATCAACCCTGGTGGCTTAAAGAAGTCCCTTTTATAGCCATAACCTTCCCTTAGGATACACTGCATCCTCATCGATTGGTTGGACAAGATTGCTTCTCCCATTGGATGAATTTCAAGCTGCATGGATAATGTTCATTTAAATGATGTGCATAAAAAGACTCAGTATATCTACATGGAGTCGGCAAGTCCCCGACTAGACAATGGCTACTAAGGTAATTACATTATCAATACACAACTACAATACAATGGTTACTGGAAATGTCTGGAGAACAATACGTCTGGCTTTCAGTGGTCAACACAATTACATTGAGTCAACAAGAGTCTTGTAAAAACAATGAGGGACTTCTCCCCCGTCTATAGACAATCTATCATGCTGTCTGGCTGGATTTTAAGAAACTTTAACCCATGAGAGTCCATGTCGTCACACTGCCCCCAACTCATCCTCTGTGTGACTCCTTTTTCCAAGACATGTCAAGCTAAAGACCACCTGATGCCGTTGCGCTCTACTGCCAGCATAGTAATGAGGGGTGCGTGATTCTTTCTGCACAGTGAGAACGCTGGTGGCCTGACCAGGCAGGCTTGGGGCGGAGGTGGAGGACCCAGATGAGGTGGAGGAGGCAGAAACAGTGGCAGAACTTGGACAGACAGAGGATTGACACACAAGTCGTGGGGACGGCAAGACTTGTGCAGCAGACCCTTCACCATCTATCACCATAGTTACCCAGTGCCCAGTCAGCGACATGTAACATCCCTGTCCATGCTTACTGGTCCAAGTATCGGTGGTGAAATGCACCCGTTCACACACAGAGTTTCTCAAGGAAGCGGTGATGTTGTGTGCGACATGCTGGTGTAGCACGGGCACACCTTTCTTAGAGAAGTAGTGGCGACTGGGCATCTGGTACTGGGGCACAGCGACAGACATAAGGTCTCTAAAATCCTGTGTGTCCACCAGGCGGAAAGGCAGCATTTTGGTAGCCAAGAGCTTACAGAGGGATAGAGTCAACCTCTTAGCTTTGTCATGGGTTGCAGGAAATGGCCTTTTATTTGTCCACATCTGAGGGACAGAGATCTGGCTGCTGTGTGTAGACGGTGTTGAGTAGGGTGTCCCTGGAAAAATGCAGGTTTGTGAGGAAAGTGCAGGCGTAGACATGTTTCCTTCAACCAACGTTGATATCGATGTCTGAGAGAGCTCTACACATGCACTTGTTTCCCTTTCCAAACCAACTGACGACCTACCAAGCAAACTGTCTGTTGTGGTTACAGTGGTGGAAGTTGTGCGTGGAAAACCAGGTGTGACAGCTGTCCCCACAGTCCTAGAAGATGAAGAGCACGCGGATGCACTGGAAGGGGCAGGCGGTGGATGGTTCGCTCTGCTAGGCCGCATTGCAGCACGGTGAGCTTCCCACTGGGACATATGATATTTATTCATGTGACGATTCATGGAAGAAGTTGTCAAACTGCTGAGGTTTTGACCTCTACTAACAGAATCACGACAAATTTTACAGATCACATAATTTGGGCGATCTTTTGCTATGTCAAAAAAGGACCAGGCTAGGCAAGGCTTAGAGGGCATGCGACCTGCTGATCCACCCCGACTAGTGCTCAGAGGCACAGTGGTGGCTGAGGATGCAGTTGTAGACGTGCTACCAGTACTCCGACTCTGTCCAGGAAGGCACAAGGTAACTTCGTCGTCAGTTGCATCCTCCTCCACCGTCTCTGTTGACCTCCTCGAGGGCCTGACTGTGGGTTGACAGTAGGTGGGATCTAGAACTTCCTCATCAATTGTTGTGTTTGCACTCCCCTCACCCTCAGACTGAGCCTCTTCTTGCCCTGACCGAATATTTAAGTTGTCATCCCAATCTGGTATCTGCGTCTTATCGTCATCAGTATGTTCCTCATTGTCTATTACAACAGGTATTTCAGTTTGTGAATAAGGGTCAACATTATGCTCAGAAACTTGTTCATCACGGCCTGAATCTGAGTCACAAAGGATCTGGGCATCACTGCAGACCATTTCCTGGTCTGTACTCACTGTAGCTTGGGAGCAGACCTCTGATTCCCAGGCTATAGTGTGACTGAACAGCTCTGTAGACTCAGCCATCTCAGTTCCACCATACTGTGCAGGGCGGATAGAGACTTCAGAGCTGGGAGAAAGCAAGTGTGATTGGGATGACAACTCAGAGGACTGGTGTTTTTTGGATGCGGTAGTTGAGGTGGAGGAGAGGGCACTTGTTGGACCACTTGAGATCCATTCAAGCATTTGCTTTTTTTGGCCATCATCTACCTTTGTTCCAGTTGTTCATGTCCGTAAAAAAGGGAGCACATCGGATTGTCCACGATAAGTAGTAGACATCTTACTTTTGCTGGAAGATGGTCTATCTTCAGCAGATGTTAATGGAGCTTTGCCACCTTCCCCACGGACAAACCCTTTTTTTCCTTTTCCAGCCTCTTCCCCTTTCCACCAGCATCTGTCATTTTGCCACTCATTTTGATTGCGACAAGATTGTACACTTAAAATGTGGTAGTAAAAATTGAGATGTGGTGTAGATTGCAGTGGTGGTTTATCTTTATTAACAGCAGAATAAACAACAATAACTATCCCTGACAATGCAACTACGGCCCTTAAACTGGCAGCATAGTTTGCTAGTATAATGGCTTAGTAACAATGAGTTTGAGTGTGCAATGCAGAGGTGCTGCACATAGATTTGCACCAGTGGGACACTAATGGAAGTCCAACAGCCACTTTTAGGATGCCACTAAGTTTCCTTAGTGTTTGCTAGTATAAATGGCTTAGTAACAATGAGTTTGAGTGTGCAAAGGGCAGGAGGGTACAGTGGCAGGGTTGTGGGTCTGGGTAGAGGAAAGGAAGCCTCCCTTTCTATCCCTCCTAATGGGGAAATGTAGCGAGGAAATCCCTGACCTTAGCTTGTCTTTTTGCTGCTAGAACCGTTCTCGAACGTATCTAGAACTATCGAGCTTTAGCAAAAAGCTTGAGTTCTAGTTCGATCTAGAACAGCCCCCAAAATCACTCCGCGAACTGGAGAACCTCGAACCGCAAACCGCGCTCAACTCTAGTTAGGAGCATAGGGTCAGTGGCAAGTGAGTGCAGAAGGTGCCCATCTACCCCTCTCAGTAGAGCTAGGGTCCACCATTGGTATTGTGTCCCCAGTATTCCTCCTTTCCTATTGTATTGTTTGTATTTTTGTCGTGCGTCCAAACTTCAGTTGGTCTGAACGCATCTGCCACGTGTCAAAGCATGACAATCACTTGGGATCTGACTCCAGGAACCCACAGGATCAGCTAATGGATGGCGTTCTGGCTAGAGTTGTGTCTCTTTCATTGTTTACTAGCAGACAACTTAGGGACAGGGCACATTTTGCTGTATAACATGAATCGCTCCATACATTTTATTGTATGCCTTTCTGTGCCTTTGCTGAGATCAGCTGCTATAGAATCTTAAGAGCTGTATGTTTTAAACTGGAAGGGGAACATCTTTAGCCCCTAAATCAGCTGGTAGTCGAACCCTTACTAGTGGCAAAAATAAAAAAAATAGACATTTACCCAATTACGCAGTTATAATTAATAATAAATTATGATAAATTGATCCAGAGACATGGTCCGGTGCTTTTGTGGAATCAGTAAGGATTTTTCTCCCCCATAAGATATCAACTTGGCTACAATCAGCCGGAGGGGGTGGGGGGTGTTTTCTTTGTCTCGTTGGGTCTGTGATAGGTAGAACTTGATCAACATGTGTCTTTTTTAACCCTTAGTTACATTGGGGTGATATGATCTTGTTTTTGTGGTAAACCTCAATTTGGCAGTATTAGTTGATAAAACATTAATATCTTCATGATGTTCACACGCCTCGTCCTTTGCAGCCCTGTCTTCTTATGAAATGGAGGCTTTGATTTCATTGCCAGAGAAATATTTTCATAATCATTTTACGGCTTCAATGTGAGGTTAGTTTTCTCATCTGTTATGTTTTGGTTTGTTTTTTTCTTTTATGTAATGCACACTTGTCTATTGTTATGAACTACATTTCGAGGAAAAAAAATTAGAACAAAAAAAGTTATAAACTGTAATTCCTGCAAAAAGTCAAGATGGCCACCGGTAAACCTGCTATCTAAATAGCACCGAGACTGTTTACAAAGCAAAGAAAAATTTGTCCCAGACTAGGAACAATCAAGCCTGTGGTAGGTATAACCACAAATAGGATTCAGCTCTGACTTCTTACTTGGGATTGGTGAAATAATCTGATTACAGCAGATGCTGTTCTTATTTTCATTTGGCTTCATTTTAGTGTAGTAAAATTACTTCCAGGGTGTACTCTAAAGAAATCCCCCTGCTGTCTGGATCCTTTTTATTATAATCAAGTTCACTCGATAGAAACTTACATTTTGTACTTTTGGTTTTCATTAACCATTTTTTCATTACTACGTTAAAGATGAAAGTTTATTGTGTGTACTGCCTGCTATACTGTCTGCTATTGGTATAATGCAGTAATGTGTCACTTATATGTAATGATATGATTAGAAAACATTTGGAAATAGGTATTTGATATATCTATAGTCATCTCAATCTGTAAATGTCCAAAAAACAAATATATAGAATATATATACACACAGGGTGGGCCATGAGGCTGGATACACCTTGGGCGGGCCATAAGTATGGATACACGCTGATAGAAAAAGTAAAGTTGAATTCAAAACGGCGGCTTTGCAGATGAGCGTCACCCGGCCTCAAATGTTTTGTTCCTCCCATGTACTAATATGCCACAAACGGTAAGAGGATATGAGAAACAAACTTTCTATAGAGTAATATGGAGGATATTATATAGTAGTTAATCCCTAACAATTTATAAATAATAAACTTTATATAGTGCCACTGCCTACGTATTCTGCAATGCAAATATCCCTTCTGATAGCTATAATTCTAAGTGCAATAGGATAGACTAGGTACAAGATTAATAATTTTGTCAGAAAGCAAGTGTTGGCGTGCGAAAAATAAATATATCTGCATTTATCAGTCACCATCTGGACCAAAATGTATAAGATGGATTGAGGTGAGAAAGGTTGCCAGTTGAGGACAAAGTGAAAAGGAAATATAGTTATGTTGACCTGGTGGGCCATGGACTACCAATCCTGCAAACTGGAGTAAGACGATGTAATAAGGCAGTGCGAGAGTCACAGGTCATTGAGTGAGGGAGGAGCACTAACAAGTTAGTGGATTGAAGCGATAGAAGAAACGAGATGTTGCAGGACTGTGGATAGATATAAAGGGAAAAAATCAGGAATACCTTTTTGAAGTATTATTAATTAAATACATCTATAATAAAAACTTTAACCAAGCGTAATAATAAAAGCTAATTCTGAGGTGGAAACTATGACAGCGTATAAATTTAGAGGTTTACTAAAGTTGTACATTTCAACTCTGAACTCCACCTATGTCAAATTATTTTAATCTTTTAACTTTCATCTTGAATTTCAGCTGAATTATCAGCCAGAGCTATACTCTTAATTCTGCTTGTTGAAAAGCTTGACAACAGACTGCCTTAAATCGTGGTTCTATAACATTTAGACTGTGATCCCCAATGAGGACATAAAGCAAAGTGGAAATTAATGGTGCTATATAAGTAAAATAAATAAAATAAAAATACTGCCGTCTGGGGCCCAGTTAAACAGTAAAGTAATAATAATAATAATAATAATAATAATAATAAAAAAGGACGCCTAACTGAGCTGTTGCAATTTGTTAACATCTTGAATGGAGCATTTGCATTTTCTTTTAGGATGTACGAAGGGGCCTCAAACATAGGCATTTTTGAGCAGCTTATTACATTCCAATAACTGTACGGATTGCCTGAACATCTCCTGCTACTGTTGATGGATCCAGGCTTTTACAGAGTTATGTGCCATTTTTCCCATGGATATTGAAAACCAGGGGTGGACATATCATTAGTGCAAGGTATGCAAATATATGGAGATGGCAAAAAGATGATGCTCGGATTCAGCATCTCACAGTACTTGCCAGCAAACATCGTTATCTGCTGATTAGACAGCCAACAGGAACTGAAGAACAGTGTGCATGTTTCTCGAGGGTAGAATTTGCATGAGGCACCATGTGAACTGAGAGTTGTGGCGCAGTTATCTAATATAAAATCCCATGGCATGCCAGAAAGAGAAGAGTTGGTGCCAAGACCTTAAGGGAAGCAGCAGAGAGGACCCGTAGCCATCACTGCAGTAGAAGTATCTGGAATGAACTTGATGCTAAGAAACACCAAATAACCAACTTCAGAAGGAACCCAAACACCAAACACTGCATACCAACTGCATACCAACTTTAAGAGGAACCCGAAGACTAACCACGAAATATTAACTCCAGGATGAACCCAAAGATCAAACACATAATATTAACATCAGGAGCTACTTGAAAACTGAACACCGAAGTAAATGGATCATAAGAAATGCCAAATACCAACTTCATAAGGAACCAAAAGACCAAACACCAAATACCACCATAAGGAGGATCATCTGTTCTCGAGCATTATCCAAGTGACCGAGTTGCTGCTTCTTGTCCAGATAAAAACAAAAAAGTGAGCCGGAGTATGAGATGGTATACATGGAGCTTGGGAGCTCATGTTCACACTGGCCATTAGACAAAGAGAAACCAAGGGAAAAAATTGTGAAAACATACCCTGCTGTAACTAAATAAAAGCATAGTGCATATAAACATAGGGTACTTAGTAAACACTGTTTTTGATCAAAAAAAGCATAAAGCTATCCCACCAACGCCAAGGTGTACCCAGTTGGGATAGTACCTACACTCTCTAATAATAAAACCTTACCATGGGTTCTTGTCCAGATGTATGGTACTGACTGAGGAAAGTTGCTAACTAGAAATGGACTTGTAGCCTAGTGGCTCATACTAAAGCTCCATTAGCCCTGTACGTTGATATGTTGAATCTAATTGAAAAAAGTCCAGCTTCAACAGATAGATGCCGTTGCGTGTGACACCTATGAGCGATTTTGCATCGTTGCAAAATCGCTCATCAGTGACATGGGGGTCCATTCTCAAAAATCGTTACTGCAGCAGTAACGAGGTTGTTCCTCGTTCCTGCGGCAGCACACATCGCTCCGTGTGACATCGCAGGAACGAGGAAGCTCTCCTTCATTGCCTCCCGGCCGCTATGCGGAAGGAAGGAGGTGGGCGGGATGTTACGTCCCGCTCATCTCTGCCCCTCCGCTTCTATTGGGCGGCGGTTCAGTGACGCAGCTGTGACGTCGCTGTGACGCTGAACGAACCGCCCCCTTAGAAAGGAGGCGGTTCGCCGGTCACAGCGACGTTGCCGGGCAGGTAAGTATGTGTGACGGGTCTGGGCGATGTTGTGCGGTACGGGCAGCGATTTGCCCGTGTCGCACAACAGATGGGGGCGGGTACCCACACTAGTGATATCGGTACCGATATTGCAGCATGTAAAGCGGTCTTTACTCTAAGTAATTGCATGTGAAAAAATTGTTACATTTTCGCCTTGTCTACTATCAACTGTATATTGCTTTGTCTTGCAATCGTCATTTGTATTGTTTCCTGATCATTCCCTATTACTGCTAACTGTCCGTTTCTGTATAAAAATAAATATTCGTTGTGAGTCACCACTGGGTCACCTTACTATGCTGTTGCATCCTCTGAACCACACAGGGGCCCGAGAGATTTAGGTGGTTCATTTTCACCTCCAAATTAGATGGAGTTGTGCATTATGATGAAATATTGGACTGCAAAGGGCTGATATACTGTTCTTGCACAGGGACCTCTTCTGTCTGTGTCCGCATGTGATGAAAACATCTGTCCCCATACCCTCTCTCCCACTGAGCTCCCAAACTTTTAAGTTGTATGCCTCTCTGGAAGGAATGGTGGAGGCATACCTTTAATTAGTTTTTTCCATCCACTGTTTTCTGTACACTTTGTGGGTCTCTACTGTAGCTTTCATTCTGTAGTTGTCCTGATAGGGCCCTGATCAATTTCACTGTATGGGGATGAGAAATTTTCATGGTTGCCATGAGTGGAAGACTAATTCCTGCATCTCAGTTTTTAGAGCATAGTAAAAAGATTACCTTTTCCAAATTGAAAAAAAAAAAAACACAAAATTTGTGAAGGCATTGAGTAAGTGCAGGCAATGCTGTGAGATTTCAGCTCTGAAGCCTGCAGCATTGTGCTGTATCGCTGGGACATAATACAAGTTCTAACTCAAATTCAATAAAACATATACACTGCAGTGTACCTACAAAATGACCTAATATTTTATATCCGTACATTACCTTGAGTTAGTTGACTTAACTTAATAGTATATATTATCTAAATGCATGGCTAAATTGATGGCTTACTGTGCCAAGCAATTACATATTAGCCTTATTTATTTATTTTATTGAAAGTCTCCTGGAAACACTGTAGTTTACATTTACCTTTTATATTCAAGAGTTCAGAAATGATTAAGAGCAGATTTTGCACTGATTTATTGCCAAGGGCCTCTACTCGCTATAACAGTTTCCGTAGACTCAGACATGGATTTCTACAACTTGTATGGCCAAAATATTGTTCCAATTATCAGCTTTATTTATTAGGCCTCTCGGAATCTTTAAGCTTCAGTCAAGAGGAAAAAAAACAACATACTAGGAAACGAGTCCAGGTGAATCCTTTCATAGTAATGTCTTGAAAGGAAATAAAAGGTTCTGACAAGTTAGCCGACATGTCTGCAATAGACAAGATTTAATATTACGGTACTTGTTATTGTTCAACAGGCATATGAAAACCATGGAGCGTAAATGTAATAGTGTGGAACACAGCACATGTGTGTATTTGAACAAGACTTTGAAGGGAAGTCCCTGGGGGGTCTGCAAACCACCATGCCAGCGTTGTGATGCATAATACATTGAATTAGATGTCAGCTCAAATGTAATTCATATTTTCAACCTATGCAATTATCTGGACTTGTCTTAAATATAATACAGAAGAATGTACTCAACCTAACCCTATTCTTTGAGGACAGATCAATATCACTGGGAAACACAATTTTCATTGAGTTAGATCTGATACTGATTATTTACTAACTTTTGGCTTCTGAATCCAAAAGTGACTCCAGTTTTTCTCTATCTGAAACAACTTTTTATGCAACATGAGACCTGCCTTTTGTCTCCAAAACCATACAAAAGGTACATGTAATGGAAAATAATGCAAAAAATAACCTGAAAGTAATGTGTATTTAAAGCTATTTTGATCATACAAATTGTGTGCACATAGTAAAGTTAGGGAGCAGTTAAGGGAAAAATTTATGATTTATAGGTTTTCCTGGATTGTTCAATATGTGGGCAATCTCACCTAATGCTCCAAATATTGTCAGCCACTATATGTACATCCCATTTCCCTGATACGTTTCTCCATGACATTCAAATCTTGGTGGAATCGTTTACCTTGTTCATCACTGACTGTAACAAGGTTTTCTTGGAAGTTAGCTAAACGGGTATGCAAAAAACGCACCTTGATGCTAATGTTGCAATCAAACATTTTGTAGGTCTCTAAGAGTTTCTGGACAGTTTTGGTATACTTCTTTGCTCGTGTATTTCCAAAAATTCATTTGAAGTTCTGCCGTTATGTCGAGATGTGTCACACAAAGTTTTGCACAAACGTTGACAACCTTCATGGTGGCATTGGACTCTGTTCAGATTGCAGACCCTGGCACTCCACCCGTTTGTTTATCTGGTGTCTGGGATCAACCCATGCAGACTCGGACGTCGATTTGCTGTGTGCTGATTCATAGGCAGGCTAGCAAGAGTTAATCTCTGCTAGTCTGCTTGATCCTTTAATCACATGTCCTTTAATTTCTGCTTGCTCCTTTAATCACAGGAAGCAGATTCAAGCCTCTCCACCATCAGGCAATTCCTGAGATTAGGGATAGTGTAGGGTCACCTAGCTTTAAGGACAACTTAGGAACTCAGTTCCCCATTATCCCAAAGTCATTATGTCAAGATGTTCATCTTTGATGAGATGTCAAATCTGTGGAGCAGCAAACATATCGGCCTTTCGGTTTTTAATTGACAGGCTAGGACATGCCAAAATTAGGTACTTGAAGCAATCTTCAATTAAAGCATTAATGAATTGCTTTATGAGACCCAGTTTCATATGCAGAGGTGGGAATATAATGTTCTTCCTGTCAATAAGGGACTCATGTAGAATGATTCGATCGCAAGGTTTGACGTCAGATCTTGGAGGCCAAATCTTCTCAACCCAATGCTTCTCACATGTGTTGCTGACCAACATGCACAGAAAACAAGGATATTTCTTTTATCTACTTTGATGACCAAGAAGTAAGCATACCATTTTCAGGTGAACACAGATGATCTAATTATGTTTGTGATATTGCAACAAATTAATGACTCTCTTTATGTCTCTGTATTCTTCACAAAGAGAAACTGAGTAGCCAACTGGGACAGCACCAAATAAATTGCCATTCTGAAGCAGGACACACTTTAAGCTATCGATTAACAGTCGCCATTAATTTTGAGTTATAGATTGTAATTCCCAATTCCTCAATTAAACCATGTATGTTGTGGCAATGAATAAAGGCATTGTCACTGTGTAGCAGAAATGCACTTTCTATGGATTGATAGTAGTATACCTTTGCTCCTTATCCAAGCAAGTTTTTCTCGTGCAGTCTTGGTGCTAGGAGCTTTGAAGCCATTTTTGATAGATCCAAATCTTGTACTAAATAGTTCAAGTCATGCTGGTCAAATCCCTTACGATCCAAGACATGTTCAATTTCAAAATCTTCATCATTACTGTCACTTTTTTCTTCACCATAATGCTGTGCATAAAAAGAGAGTAGTTTTAGGAAAACTGGTACTGGGATTTCATCTGAATGAGACACTGGATCATTGGCTGATAGACAAGGAGACTATTTTATATTTATTTTTCTTGTTATATCCTGAAGTTTTCACTATACAAAAGTCACTTGAATGATTTTCTCTCACCACACTATAGGTAAACTAATTTCCACTTTATCACGTGTTCCCTTAATCCACATTCATAAACTATTGGGCCCAGAACTTATGTTAATTACCGAGTTTTACTTTGAAATATATAAAATAGACTTGCTTGACAAATCGTGTAGTTGTTCTTTGACTGGGAATAGTGAAACTACGACAGATATAACAAAACGAATAAGGGCTGTTTGGGCACTTACAGACATGACCTGAAAAATGTAAATACATGTGTAAATAAAAAATAAATTTTGCTAACCCCTTGTATACATTTTGAATATGTTTCACTACATAGAGCGGCATACAACCTATTGACACACTGTCTGACTTGTAACTGAATAGCCTAGACAAGTAACAGCCTATTACCAGTTGCAAAGGTCATTCTTCCCCCCCCTTCCCACTTGAGGATTGTCATGGTTGTCTCCCTGCTGTTTTGAGACTAGTGACAGCCTTAGGGGTGCTTTGCACACTGCGACATCGCTAGCGATTTCATTAGCGATGTGAAATTCTAGATCGCACATGTGTAAAATGACCTATGTGCGATCTCAAAAGATCGCACTTGTGATCTAGAATTTCACATCACTAACGAGATCGCTAGCGATGTCGCAGTGTGCAAAGTACCCCTAAGAACTGGAGCCTCCCATCTCTATCTGGTCTCCTTATTTAAACAATGCTTCCTTTCCTCTGGCCTCTCATGAGTTAATTTCAGTTTTGTTGCCAGCAGCTCTGGTCAGCTGTAGCTGCTTTGGGTCCAGACTTTGCTGCTGTATGAATCATTTTTACTTTGGCCAGCCTGGTGGAAGGATCTGCTGAGATTTTCTCCTGTGCCAATCTACCTGCCACTACAGAGTCCATCTTCTACAGTGAAATTCGGTGTTTTGTATCCTACTGTTTATTCCCCCGTCTGTTTTTTCCTTTCCCTCCATGTTTATTAGTTGAGTGGCGAGTCTAGTGTACTCGTTGGCCTACTCACTGGACAGGGTGAGTTTAGGGCCTGCTGAGGGACACAGGTATCTTGCTTGCCGACAGGTTTAAACAACCTGTATATTGACGCTAGGGAACTCAGGAGTCAGCTTGAGGTGAGTGCAGGAGATGCCCCCTCACTCTTCTCCCTAGCAGCAGGGACCTCTGTTTTATCGTGACCCTGGTGTTTCCCACTTTTTGTGGTGGTTTTTGGTAGTGCATCAGAAGCTGATGGCGTGTGTCACGTGTTATATATGGACAGTAGAAGGTGGCCCGATTCTACGCATCGGGTATTCTAGAATTTACATATTGTGTAGTTCATGTATGATTTTCGTTATATATATATATATATATATATATATATATATATATATAAATGTTGTTGTGTGTAGTTACCAAGTGTTTGTGTAGGGTGCTGTACATGTTCTGGGTGTGGCGGGGGGTGAGAGCGGTGTTGTATGTGTGTTGCGTTGTTTGTGGAGCGCTGTGTGTCTGTAGCGTTGTGTGTGTGTGGTGTGTTTTGGGGGGAGGTATGTTTTGAGCAATGTGTGTGTTGTGCGGTATGTGCGTATATTTGTGTGTGCTGCGGTGTTTGTGTGTTGGGTGTTGTGTGTGTGCAGCGTTGTCTGTGTGTGTGGGTGTCTGTGTAGGGCGTTGTTTGTGGTTCCCAGTGTGTGTGTGTTGTGCAGTGCGCCTGTGTGTTGGGGGGAGGTGTGCACCTCCCATCGTGCTCCATCCCCCATGCTGCGCACCCCCCATCGTGCTCCATCCCCCATGCAGCGCACTCCCCATCGTGCTGCATCCCCCATGCTGCGCACTCCCAAACGTGCTCCATCCGCCATGCTGCGCACTCCCAAACGTGGTCCATCCGCCATGCTGCGCACTCCCAAACGTGCTCCATCCGCCATACTGCGCACTCCCCATCGTGCTGCATCCCCCATGCTGCACACTCCCAAACGTGCTCCATCCGCCATGCTGCGCACTCCCCATCGTGCTCTATCCGCCATGCTGCGCACTCCCAAACATGCTCCATCCCCCATGCTGCGCACCCCCCATCGTGCTGCATCCCCCATGCTGCGCATTCCCAAACGTGCTCCATCCGCCATGCTGCGCACTCCCAAACGTGGTCCATCCGCCATACTGCGCACCCCCCATCGTGCTGCATCCCCCATGCTGCGCTCTCCCAAACGTGCTCCATCCGCAATGCTGCGCACTCCCCATCGTGCTCTATCCGCCATGCTGCACACTCCCAAACGTGCTCCATCCGCCATGCTGCGCACTCCTAAACGTGCTCCATCCGCCATGCTGCGCACCCCCCATCATGCTCCATCCGCCATGCTGCGCACTCCCAAACGTGCTCCATCCGCCATGCTGCGCACTCCCAAACATGCTCCACCCGCCATGCTGCGCACTCCCAAACGTGCTCCATCCGCCATGCTGCGCACTCCCAAACGTGCTCCATCCGCCATGCTGCGCACTCCCAAACGTGGTCCATCCGCCATGCTGCGCACTCCCAAACGTGCTGCATCCGCCATGCTGCGCACTCCCCAATGTGCTCCATCCGCCATACTGTGCACTCCCAAACGTGCTCCATCCGCCATACTGCGCACTCCCCATTGTGCACCATCCGGCATGCTGCGCACTCCCAAACGTGCTCCATCCGTCATGCTGTGCACTCCCAAACGTGCTCCATCCGCCATGCTGCGCACTCCCAAACGTGCTCCATCCGCCATGCTGCGCACTCCCAAACGTGGTCCATCCGCCATGCTGCGCACTCCCAAACGTGGTCCATCCGCCATGCTGCGCACTCCCAAACGTGCTCCATCCGCCATGCTGCGCACTCCCAAACGTGCTCCATCCGCCATGCTGCGCACTCCCAAACGTGCTCCATCCGCCATGCTGCGCACTCCCAAACGTGATCCATCCGCCATGCTGCTCACTCCCAAACGTGCTCCATCCGCCATGCTGCGCACTCCCAAATGTGCTCCATCCTCCATGCTGCGCACTCCCAAACGTGCTCCATCCGCCATGCTGCGCACTCCCAAACGTGCTCCATCCGCCATGCTGCGCACTCCCAAACGTGGTCCATCCGCCATGCTGCGCACTCCCAAACGTGCTGCATCCGCCATGCTGCGCACTCCCCAACGTGCTCCATCCGCCATACTGTGCACTCCCAAACGTGCTCCATCCGCCATACTGCGCACTCCCCATTGTGCACCATCCGGCATGCTGCGCACTCCCAAACGTGCTCCATCCGCCATGCTGCGCACTCCCAAACGTGCTCCATCCGTCATGCTGTGCACTCCCAAACGTGCTCCATCCGCCATGCTGCGCACTCCCAAACGTGCTCCATCCGCCATGCTGCGCACTCCCAAACGTGGTCCATCCGCCATGCTGCGCACTCCCAAACGTGGTCCATCCGCCATGCTGCGCACTCCCAAACGTGGTCCATCCGCCATGCTGCGCACTCCCAAACGTGGTCCATCCGCCATGCTGCGCACTCCCAAACGTGCTCCATCCGCCATGCTGCGCACTCCCAAACGTGCTCCATCCGCCATGCTGCGCACTCCCAAACGTGCTCCATCTGCCATGCTGCTCACTCCCAAACGTGCTCCATCCGCCATGCTGCGCACTCCCAAACGTGCTCCATCCTCCATGCTGCGCACTCCCAAACGTGGTCCATCCGCCATGCTGCGCACTCCCAAATGTGATCCATCCTCCATGCTGCGCACTCCCAAACGTGGTCCATCCGCCATGCTGCGCACTCCCAAACGTGCTCCATCCCCCATGCTGCGCACCCCCATCGTGCTCCATCCCCCATGCTGCACCAGCATGAGCCTCTCTGCCCGCAGCATCAGCCTCTCTGCCCGCAGCATCAGCCTCTCTGCACACAGCATCAGCCTCTCTCCTCCCAGCATCAGCCTCTCTCCTCCCAGCATCAGCCTCTCTCCTCCCAGCATCAGCCTCTCTCCTCCCAGCATCAGCCTCTCTCCTCACAGCATCAGCCTCTCTCCTCCCAGCATCAGCCTTTTCTGTCCCTAGCATCAGCCTCTTTCCTCCCAGCCTACCCCAGCCTCAGCCTCCCTCAGCATCAGCCTCTCTTCTCTCAGCCTCCCCCTCCCAGCCTTCCCCAGGATCAGCCTCTCTCATCCCAGCATCAGCCTCTCTCCTCCCAGCATCAGCCTCTCCTCTCTGTCCCCAGCATCAGCCTCTCTCCTCCCAGCCTTCCCCAGCATCAGCCTCTCTCCTCCCAGCCTCTCTCTCTTCCCAGCCTCCCCCAGCATCAGCCTCCCCCAGCATCAGCCTCTCTCCTTCCAGCCTCCCCCAGCATCAGCCTCTCTCCTTCCAGCCTCCCCCAGCATCAGCCTCCCTCTCCCAGCCTTCCCCAGGATCAGCCTCTCTCCTCCCAGCCTACGTCCTCCCAGCCTCCCCCAGCATAAGCCTCCCCCAGCATCAGCCTCTCTCCTTCCAGCCTCCCCCAGCATCACCCTCTCTCCTTCCAGCCTCCCCCAGCATCAGCCTCCCTCTCCCAGCCTTCCCCAGGATCAGCCTCTCTCCTCCCAGCCTCCGTCCTCCCAGCCTTCCCCAGCATCAGCCTCTCTCCGCCCAGCCTCAGCCTCTCTCCTTCCAGCCTCCCCCAGCATCAGACTCTCTCCTTCCAGCCTCCCTCAGCATCAGCCTCCCCTTCCCAGCCTTCCCCAGGATCAGCCTCTCTCCTCCCAGCCTCCTTCAGCATCAGCCTTCCCCTCCCAGTCTCCCCCAGCATCAGCCTCCCCCTCCCAGCCTTCCCCAAGATCAGCCTCTCTGCTCCCAGCCTCCTCCAGCACGCCGTGCTCCTCTGCCGACACTCACACACACCCGATCGCATACACTCACACACACAACCGATTGCATACATTCACACACACAACCGATCGCATACACTCACACACACAACCGATCGCATACACTCACACACACCCGATCGCATACACTCACACACACCCGATCGCATACACTCACACACACAGACACTGACGAAATCGCACATACGCGCTCACACTTACAACATCCGGAGATACCACATGCTTCTGGTCATGTGATCCTCCGTCAGGTCCTGGAAGGTCACAGCAGCACAGTATCGAGGCCGAGAAGCAAGCGATATCGCTGGATGCTGTGAGTGTGTGGATGCGATGTGATGTGTGTGTGAGGTGTGTGTGAGGTGTGTGTGAGAGTGAGTGTGATCTGATGTGTGTGTGTGCTGTTGTGTGTGCGTGTGGATCTTCCGCCGCTGCAGGACCTTGATGCGCTTGTAACCATGCTAGCATGGTTACCAGCTGGTAACTATGCTAGCATGGTTACCAACGTATCCCGTCCCCCGCTCGCACGGGAGCCCACACCAGCATACGGCGGCAAAGCCAGCAATGCGAGGGTAAGTGTCGGCTGGGTTGGCGGCGTACGCTGATGTGGGCTCCCGAAGGGGGGGGGGAGTACAGTACTCACCTGGGAGTCGTGGCTCCGTGACAGCCGTGTCAGTTCGGGGAATGCGCGGGGGGGAGGGGGGCGGGGCCAGAGCTAGCGTGCATTGCGTGAGGGGGCGAGGCGTGGCCGAATTGCCAATGCCTGCAGGGTGCCAGGGCGAGAGGCCAATCTGTGGGAGGGGCGGAGCCTGGGCGAGCGGCTGGCCAATCCGTGTGGGGGCGCAGCCTGGGCAAGCGGCCAATCCGTGTGGGGGGGCGGGGCCATGGCGCGCCCAGCGGCCAATCAGCTTTGTGTCACCGTAAGGACACAATTTTGGAGAAAGACAGACAGACAGAATAAGGCAATTATATATATAGATACTCTACTCCGTGTGTGACATTATGGATCGCTCTCAGCCAATAGGAGAGGACTACTGCCATTCTTGATCCAGCCTAGAGTAATCACATTAAGATAAGCTGTAGAGTAAAGACTTTACATAATAGAAGAAAACTAACCTCTGTTTTGAAATCAGCATGTCTATTTTAGTCTAAAAATCAAATTTAACAAAAATTACTTTCAAAATTGTTCCAAAGTGTATTATAGAAATGCTGCCATAGGGAAGAAAGGAATTTGTTGGGACCTGCCAACTCTAAGAATCATGCACTTTTCAGTTCTGCGGACAATAATTTAATTCATACAAACTGTTGGCTAAATAATTTTATTCTCTATAAAAAAAAATAGTGAAGTACCTTTACATAGCCCTTTGAATTTCACCATTCATCTGTTATTAATGCTAGAGATTAATGAATATATTTACAACTAGGTGGGTGAATCAATAAGTGCATAGCTGCAAACTATCTCTAGAATTAAGCAAGACTGTGTGCTGGGAGCTTCTTTGCATGGATTTCCATTGCTGGGAAGCGGCATACAAGCCTTACATCAATGAGCACAATGTCAAGCATCATATGACTTATGGAGTGACAAATTGTGCTTCTCTATTTGGTAGCCCGATGGGTGAGTTTGGATTCGGCAAATGCCAGAAGAAAGTTACTATCATGACTGCATTGTGCCAACTGTAAATTTTAGTGGAGGAGTGGCAATGCTATGGGATGGTTTTCAAGACATTCGTATCAATTGTATGCTTCCTTCTTTATAGGAGCAGTGTGAGTTTTTTTTTTTCCAGCATAAATGTACCTCAGTGCACAAAATAAAATCCATAAAGGCATAGTTGGGTGTGCTGGATGGGGAAGAACATGACTGGCGTGCAAACAGCCCTCATGTCAATCCTGTCGAACAACTTTAAAATGATCTGGAATGGAGATTTCTATTAAGACCCTCTCATTCAACAGGGACTGACCTTACAAATGCTCTTCTGGAACAATGAACAAAAATTCCCATTGACACTCAAAAATATTTTAGAAATCCTTTTTAATGAACATAAATACTCTCACATGGTAATGGAAAGGAGGAAAACTTACGTGAACGCACCAAACTGATCCCTGTACAGATTAAAATGGCCCTACCAGCACAACTAACAACACCATCTCGTACCTGACTCCTAAAAAGAAGCGGTTTCCTGTATCTCCTTATGGATCAGAGGAATGGCGGTAACACACTACGAACAACGTGAGAGAAAGGTGTGCAGGAAGACACAAAAACCAAGAGTGAGAAAATTAAAACATGTTCATAAAAGGGGAAAGGAATAGGGTATTGAGTAGGAAAACAGAG